>NW_021940553.1:976954-989921 GCF_001715985.3 Manacus vitellinus
AGAGGGGCAGAATGCCCCCCTCCCCTGCTGCCCACGCTGTGGGATCAGCCCAGGGCAGGGGGGTTCTGGGGCCCAGCACACACATCTGGGGCATGTGGAGCTTCTCATCCACCAACATCCCCAAGTCCTTCTCCCCAGGGCTGCTCTCAATCCATTCTCCACCCAGTCTGTATTTGTGCTTGGAGTTACTATGACCAACGTGCAGGACCTTGCTTTCGGCCTTGTTCAATTTCATGAGGTTTGCACAGGGCCACCTCTCAGGTTTCTCAGGGTCCCTGTGGATGGAAGATAAACCAAGTTTTTCTATATAAACACAGAAAATTCTGAGACAAGAAATGTAAAACCCAGAATTTAAACACATTTTAAACACCCCTCTAGCCAGCTAGATCCCTTCAGCCCCTTCAGACCTGCTCAGAACCACCAAGAGATGTTCCTACAAGCAACTGAAACCACATTCTTCTTCCCACATCAGGTTCCCGAAAACACCCACCCGGCAATCATTCCCTATTTCATGTCGCATGGGTTGTATTCAAGAGGTTAACTCAATTTCTAGCCGTGGATTCTTTGTTGCTCCCTGTCTAGCTGTGCCGTCACACTCGTCCGGATAAATGGATCACGTTAATGAACATCAACGGAAGGACCACAGCCATAAATTCACCAGAATCGTTGGCCTCTGAAGAAACCTTAATTCTACTTTGACAGCAAAATCGGATTCCAAAGATCTCTCTCCCTGCTGTGCTTTATTTTGGGCTGTATCGTTTTGCTGGGCAGGTTGTCATGGCAACCTGATATTCACTGGAGGGTGGATGTAATTGGAAGAGCACATTGTTAATTTAGCTCCAGAATTTTTTTTTTTTGTTATTATTTTTGTTGTATTTTAAGCAAAGGGGAACTGCCTGGCTTTTCATATTTTTATCCATGAACATGCTATGGTTTAATTATTAATCTGAGTGCCAATAGCATCACTCCAGTGACGGTTGAGCTGCTGTGCAGAGCTCATGGGGGCAGACAACAGCTCTACCCAGATCCCTTTTTCTCAGCTCATCTTCTCACGCAGCTTCCCCACATCTCCTCCAGCCCCCAAGCCCCTAATCCGAAAGCCCCCAGGCCCAGGCTTTCACAGAGATGCTCCTGGTGCATGGGGGCAGGACTAGGGGGGGACAAAAAGGGTACGATCTGCTCTCGTATTAATGATAATTTTTTTGGAATTCCAGTGCAATTGGAATCATCAGCTTTAACCTGATAACAATTCATCTCAGATAGTTATTGAGAGCAACTCACCCTCTTTGGAGAACACCAGCTCCTAAAATCAATGGTGTGAACAGGATGACACGTGTACATCCAGCTCCTGGGTGGGCACAGCAAATCCTGGCCCCTCCTGGTGGGACCTCTCTGTGCATTCCCCTCCTGCCCCAACCTGCTCAAGGCATCCTTGGCCTGGAGACATCACAGGATTCCACCAGGCACTCACCTGCATCCTTGCTGAAAGCAGGAGGATGGCAGGATGGGGGGGTATGGTTCACCCAGATGGATCAGGGCACACAGCTTCCAGCTTGAGATTTTTGGGAAACGACCCATCCCTCAGAGCACGGTGTCTGTGGAAGTGTGGAAGGGAGTCAGATTCATTCCTCTAGTGGGTGTGGGGAGAATTTGGACAGGGATAACAGCAGGGTGACTAAAGGTAAGCCCTGAGATGGGTGCTGGGCAGCGTCATTCCAGGACTTGGGAAAGGTGCCATCTCTGTCACCTCACCCCAGTGCTCCCACCCTCGTGTGGGTTTGAAGCTCCATGGCCATGGTGTTGGTGTTCATTATTAACATGTCCCAACAGGAAGAAAGGGCAGCTTTCCGGTGCCTGGGGATTTTTCTCCAGGAGCTGGCACAGCTCCAGGTCCAAAGAGCAAAGCAGAGCTGCTGGTCCCATCCCCAGGCAGGTGCAACCCTGCTCCCCTCTGCTTGGTCCCTCAGCCCCCCCAGCCTGCACATCCCAGCCTCTTCCTGTCATCCCTGCTTCTGGCTTAATCCCGTCACAGCTCAGAAAGGAGGGAAGTTGGGATAGGAGAGGATTTCTGCTTAAAATAGAAAAAAAAAAAAAAAAAAAAGGAGAAAAAAAAGAGATGAGTCGTAAAAGCCAGGGATGGAGGAGGGAACAGAAACATCCTTCTTTCAAGGAAAAGATGCTGTGGCTGCTGTTCTGGGTACCATATGCCAGGTAATAACACAAGATGACTCAGTGTTTGGGAAATTAAATTGGCTCTTTATTAAAAGCCTGTATTTAGGGAGGTAGTGAGGTGTCAGAGGAGTTCCTGCATTGCCTTAGCAGAGGGGATTCAGGCAGGCTGTCTGGCTCCTTATGCTGCTAAGCACGGAGTCCACAGGGTGCTGGGACACATATCCTGCCTCAGCATCCTCCCAGAGCTGCTCCTGGGGAAGCACTGAGCATCTTTGGGAAGATCTTAGGAGCTCTTCCTAAGCTCTCTCCTACGTAATTCAGTGGAAACTAGTGGATCTCTGCCAGTGGGAAATGCTCCAACCTCAAGATTTCTGTCCCAGGAAAATAGCAAGAGGCGGAAAGAGCAGCCAGGGACATGAAGTTATTTGAGAGCACAAACTGCAACCCAAAACATGCTGTGCCAAAGTCTGGCCTTGCCATGGCAATACCCTTCAAAATGCCTTAGCAATGATGGGAATCTGCTGATTCGGAGGGGAAATACAGAATATTTACAGAGAGTATTTACAAAGTACCTTGCTCATAGCTGTGGTGTGCTGGTAGCTTGGCACTCCCTCTCTAGCTTGGAGCAAATCTTGGCTTCAGAGAGTGTAGCTGAAGGCAAAATCCAGCGTACTGTGTTCTGCTCAAATTATACATCCCCTGCACGGAAAGCTCAGCTATACATACAGGTAAAAAAATAAACTCAAGAAGGTGAGAATTCCTTTCTTCTTCCCCAAGTCCTTCTGGCATAGGTGGAATGATGGGGATGTCTGCCAGCATGGGGACACAGCGGTGCCCTCAGTGGGTTTCTAAGAAGTGACCATGGCCATTAAGTGCTTAGATGCTCCCTCAGAGACTTCTGCAGGAAAATAAGCTCTTAAAATAGTTGGGTCAACAATCTTCCTGCCAGAATCAGAGTGATCATTATTTTGGTCGGGCTGCAGTTGAATCTAAAGCAAATAGACCTTCTTTAAAAGCACAAATAATAGACCTACTGTAGGAGAGAAGGACTGGAGACAGACAAGGTCTTTATTCCCATCCTGACGGAGTCTGAGTGAGTGTCTCTGTCCTCCTTCCTGAGTGTGGAGATCTCTGTCTGTGCCTGGGGGTCCAGTGGTGGTGGATGTAGGGTTCCAGCAGTCCCTCCTCCACCCAAATCTCATGGGGTGGGACAGCCTGGAAGAAAATCTAGAGAGGAACTGAGGTGATGGGGTGTGAATGTGGCTAGCCAGGATGTTCGTGGCAGAAGACACAGCACCAAACTGTCAATATTCTCTCATATACATACATATATATATATATATATATATACATGCATCTATCTATCTATCTATCTAAAATAAAAATCAAATATCGGAGCATGGGTGAAGCAATGCTTGGCTATGGCAAGAGGAGAAGGTGGTTTTGAAATGCTGAGTGTGGGGACAGGCTCCTTCCCCCATTTCTCAGTTATTTTTAGAAAGGCATTTGTATCCAGCACAGTAATCAGTGTGCCAAGGCTGTTTGCAAGTCAAGGCTAAATTCACTGCTATTTGGGGAAGGCCTGAAACAGGGATGGCCCAGGCTCCTGGAGAGCTGGGTTTGTGGGGACTGCTTTGCTGCAGATGGGTTGAAATCCTGCTCTGATGCTGGTTTCCGTACTACAGGTGAGAAGATGCAGCTCAGAACATTTGGATTTTCTCCTTGACCTCCCACATAGCTTAAAATAATAACCTTAATTTCCTGTATTTCACATAATTCAGTTGAATAATGAGACTACCTGGACATAGCTCATTACCTTCCTCCCCCGATTTAATTCACATCTTTGGATTAAAGAGGCCTTAGAAATACAAAGCATGATTATCCAGGTAAGAACAAATTACCAATTTAAAGGATCACCACGATTCCAGCCACAAGGATTTGCAAAGGTCAGGCTGCTGAGGAAGCTGAGCCAAGAGCTGGAAGGGGAAGTGCAAGGATTTGGGATGGGTGATGAAGGGTGTCCTTCCATGCCAGGCAAGGATAGGATCCTGTCAGATGCCTCCATAGGGTGACAGAAAACATCTCTCTCAGGGACATCAACAAATCCAGGTTTGCCGGAGAAGGGAGTTCAAATTAATTGACAAGTGTGTTTTGCAGAGGCATGTCTGGCCAGGGAATATTCCAGTAACCCAGAAATATGTCTCTCTTCCTCTGGCTGCAAATAGGATTTTTTTTCCATAATCCCTTATTGTGGATATTAATTCCATCAGAGGATTACAATGCTGCTTACAGGGGTGCAGAGGGAAGGAACTGCTAATTGTTGGGGTCGGAGAAGAAGTAGGGGAATTTCACTGGGTGAGGGATGTGGGAAATCCAGGGCACTGGATGGAGAACAAGAGCAAAAGGCTCTTCTAATTTTCATCTCCAGGGACACCTTATTGTGGCCTTTCAATACTTAAAAGGGGGCTTAGAAGAAAGGTGAGGACAGACTTTTGTAGTAGGTGCTGAAGTGATGGGATACGGGGGAATGTTTTTAAACTGAAAGAGAGTGTATTTAGATTAGATATAAGAAGATTTTTACAGTGAGGGTGGGGAGGCCCTGGCACAGGTTGCCCAGAGAAGCTGTGGCTGCCCCTGGATCCCTGGAAGTGTCCAAGGCCAGGTTGGATGGGGCTTGGAGCAACCTGGGCTGGTGGAAGGTGTCCCTGCCCATGGCAGGGGGTGGGATGAGATGTGATTTAAGGTCCCTTCCCACCCAAACCATTCTGTGAGTCTATGACTGCCATTTCATCACTTGGTATATTCTGTGCAGGCAATCTTAGTGACAACATTAATTTTTAAGCAATCTACAGCCCCAAAAGTCTGCCTGCAATGATGCAGTAGCAAGAAGGAGACTAAAACTGAGAGGCTTTGGAGGAAAGCCAAGCTTTAGGCAAGGCTGAGCACCAGTGCTGGGTGCACTGGGTACACTTTTAATCTGAAACAAGACTGAGTAGAGGAGGCTGGGCACCACACTGAGCTGTGATAGCTGCACCATATGAGCTGGCTCTGCCAGAGCCAGGGCTAGTACAGATGTGGGGCTGGTAGCCCAACCCTTGGCTGCAGAGGGGTAGAAGGCAGTATGACTCAGTGGGCTTGGGTTTGGGTGAGCTGGGCTGCTGGCGAGGATAGATGAAAGCATTCAGTCCTCAGCTTCAGCTTTACACCTGTGAAATGGGCAGAGTCTGCCAACTCTGTTGGTAAAGCAGTTTGTGAGTCAGCTTTCACCAGGTGTTAATCGTCACTGTGTTTGTAGGGATGCCAGCAGCCCCGGGTGAGCCAGGGCTGAGGGGGACTCTTTGAACATCTGTCTCTGGTCCTTAGGACAAGTCCTAGGAGAAAATCTCCCTCTTTGGGAAAATGAGAAGTTTCAGGGTGCTGCAGTTTTGTGGCTTAACTGCTTCAGGCTGGTGGCAGCTTCCTTGCCTGGTCTTGGGTTAATCCAGGATCTGGTGGGGAAGAGGCTGTCCAGGAGGCTTTCACCAAACACTTACTGACGCCAGCAGTCCAGGTTCTTGCTTCTCCTGCTCCTGGGAGCCCACATCCTCTGCACTCACCTTCCTTCACCCTCTGTTATCTCTCACTCTTCTTCTAATGATGCCTTTCCTGCCCCTGACTTACCTTCTGATATGGAGATACTCCCTATCCCCTCAAATCCTCTCTCTATTCTACCTACCAGCAGAGCCACCTGAAAAAGAAGGAGGATTGGCAGCAAAACAGCTCTCCAGCACCCATCAAACATAGGAGAGCCTGGAAAAGGTGTGTTTTTGTCAAGTAAGTACTGTTTATATATTATGTGCAAAGGAGAAACCATCAGGATCTCTCAGACTCCGTTCCCCCAAGGAGAAGAACTTACACCCCTCCTTCCACCAAGGAAATGCCTCAGACCACCTGAGTCTTTCATCTTCTTTTTCCCACTGGGCATCTCCACACTATGAAATGATAGTCCTTAACCACACAAACTTGTGGTTTCCACATGCCAGCAGGTCAGGCTGAGCAATGACAAGAGCCCAGGATTTATCCTTTGTCTGTTAGTAAAACAAACAAGCTTATCTTCACAAGGGCCTTGCTTCTTATCACATGGCTTTGGTAAAAATACACCCTGCTGAAGTACTCACCTCCCTTCCTCAGGACCTGCCAGCTACCCCAGTTTCAGCCCCACTGCCTTCCCAGTAAGGTGACTGGGAAGGAAAGGGAAACATTTTCATTCCCTGCTCGCTGCAAAAGCAGTTAGAAAAAAAAAAAAAAAGGGTTTGACACGTTCTTGCTTTTGATAGGAGAAAAAAGAGATAACAATATCAAACCACAGGCAAGCCAGGCATATGGCAGGTATTTTATCATGCTCTGGCCTTTGGGAATCAGAGCAGGGCAGGTTTATATTAACCACGCTGGGACAGAATATAGACACGCTGCAGATATCCTCATACCTCCACACAGGATAGCAGACACAGGAGATGGAGATTTGAAGCTTCTTGTCATACTATCCTCCCTAGGATAGACACTGCTTAAAGATTTGGCTGTTTGAGAGCAAAACTTCTATTTATTTGCCCCCAAATCCACAGTGCATGAAGTCAGAAATGACAGGAATAACAAAAGATCTTTTCACCTTCCTCAGGCTGACACTTTTCACCCCTCCAAGCTGGAGTGGGTCCCTGTGGCTCAGGGAAGGACCAGAGGGGCTGGGGGAGCCTGACCTTGAATGTTTCCAGGGATGGGGCATCTGCCACCTCTCTGGGCAACCTGTGCCAGTGCCTCACCACCCTAAGTGTAAAAAACTTCTGCCTTATATCTAATCTAAATCCACCCGCTTTTAGTTTAAAATGATCACCCCTTGTCCTATTGCAACAGGCTCTGGTAAAAAGTTTGTCCCCAACACCGCACCCTGGTTTGCTAGTAGCTCTCAGATTTCTCATGATTTTTCCTATAAAAATCCTCCAAATGCCATAAAAAAAGCAGCAAGCTTTTTCAGAGCTTTCTCTGTAAAATAAACTTGCTTTTCTAATGCATCCCTGTAGTATGACAGTGCTGTACCCCAGCTGGAGACCCCCAGGCAGGGATGGTTCCACACCACCCTGGCTTTCCTAGGTACCAGGACTTGACTGTTTTCCCCAGGGATAGGACAGAGGGAGAAGTTTTCCTAGGTTTCCTCCCTCTGTTGAGTGAGGAAATTTCCTTTGTTTCAGAAGTGACAGCAAAATCTGGGAAGATGCTGAGTTCATCTTTGCTTAGCTTTGCTCCTATGAATAATTATTAGCAGGTCTTTGTAGATAGACCAAGGATGAACAGACACAGCCTGCTTCAGTCAGCAGATATTCCAATGTCCCTTCTTCTGCTTCCGAAATAAAATGTCTAATTTAACTTAATTTCTAAATTATCCTAATTAAAAAGAACTAGCAACACAATTAAGTGCACTCTGCAGAGAGAAACTGCTTTCTTCAAGGGAAAATAATCATGAAAGACCTGCTTTTGGATTCCAGATAACACAACTTCCAGCAGATAATGTTTAATTTCTATACGTAACAACCCCACATTTTCTGGCTGGGCTTTGTTCAGAGGGGCTGAAGTGCAGACTGCTAGAGGAACAGTAGACTCAAACCATCATTCCATCATTTGGGTCCTGGATCTGGGAAAATCTCTATTGATTAGAAATTGATGATATTTGCAAGGCCCTTCCAACCATTTGGAGAAGCAGGGTATTGCAAAGTCAGGTACCTCAAAATCCTCAGCACCTTCCAGAAAACTGTGAGATTTTGGATTCTACAAGGGATTGCAGTGACAGGACAAGGGGGAATGGCTTCCCATTGCCGGAGGGCAGGGTTAGATGGGATATTGGGAAAGAATTCCTGTCTGTGAGGGTGGTGAGGCCCTGTCCCAGGTTGCCCAGAGAAGCTGTGGCTGCCCCTGGATCCCTGGAAGTGTCCAAGGCCAGGTTGGATGGGGCTTGGAGCAACCTGGGCTGGTGGAAGGTGCCCCTGCCTGTGGAATGAGATGTGATTTAAGGTCCTTCCCACCCAAACCATTCTGGGATTCTGTGATTTTAGAATAGATTAGTGAAGTTGGAAGGGACCTCCAACAGCCATCTGTCCAGGTTCTGAGCATTTATGGGGCACTTAGCAATCCCATCGGGGAAAATCCTTTCTTAATGCTAAATTTGATTCAGTTTTGGATTCTGTTAAGCTGTAAGGAAGGGCAGCAAATATTGTCAGAGTCATGCCAGAGTCACTGCCAGAGCACGGTGACGGGAAATAATTTTCTACAGTCTTAAAGAACAAAGAAGCCTGGTCCCTTTTCCCAAGCAAGGCGTTCTCCTGAAAGGGATTTGACTTCAGAAAGAGATGAACTTTGCTACAGAAATAGCCCTGAATAATTCTTCTTCTATTTGTTCTCTCCAAGACACAGCATTTGCAATTGAACAAGAAATTATCAAGAAATACAAGGATGCATGGCAGGACATGAAAGATGGACAAATTTAGCTGCAAGCATTTAAGAGCAAAGAGAATTAAGGGTGTGGGACCAGGGGCTGTGGTGGATTCCTCATCATATGGAGTCTTTAATCATGTTGTCTCTTTCTTTGGGTGCATTTAATAGAGGCTTCTGAAACAGTGTGCTGGGGCTTAAATGAAACAGTGGGCATTGTGTAGGGATTACGGGGTGGGGCCCTTTGGGCTGTGTAAGAGGAGGAATCAGAGGAGACCATCCCTCCTGGCCCTGGCTCAGCAAGTCTGTTCCTGCTCACCTCGGGAAAGATCCACATGCAAACATCACCTTGGAAATCCTGGATAAATTATCTGGGTGTGCTGGGATGCAAAGGGAAACATCAAAGCTTGTGGCATCCCTGTCTGTGACAGGGCTGTGGCCACCTTGAGAGGGCACTGAGGGGAAAACAGATGAGTTAAAATCACAGAATCACAGGATGGTTTGGGTTAGAAGGGACCTTAAGGATCATCCAGTCCAACCCCCCTGCCATGGGCAGGGACACCTTTCACTAGAGCAGGTTGCTCCAAGCCCTGTCCAACCTGGCCTTGGACACTTCCATGGAACTCTGTCTGGAGAGAAAGAGCTTTGGTTGTGAAGAGATTTGAGTGTGTATGAACAAAATGGGCTCTTTTGCCAAGAAAGGTTGGGCCAGATGATCCCTGGGGTCCCTTCCCACCCGTGATTCCATGATTCTATGGTCCCTCACAGTGCTGCAAGCCCAAAGACCAGATAACAATATGATGGCCCCAAGTAGCCAAGATACTTCCAACATACATGAGGAGGTTTCTGATTCCCATTTTCAGCATTAAATTGTAGCTTGTCAGTGTCTTTGCCTCCTGCTACCTGACTCCTGTGAGGTCAGATGGTTTGGCAGAGGAGTTAATACAGCACATCCACACAAATAAAGTGGTGTACTTATAAAATAAAATATCAGGAAGAAATATTGGAAGGATCCACATAATATATGGGAATATGTACAGGTAGAATTTCTTGGCTGTGAGGGTGGTGAGTCCCTGGCACAGGTTGCCCAGAGAAGCTGTGGTTGCCCCTGGATCCCTGGAAGTGTCCAAGGCCAGGTTGGATGAGGCTTGGAGCAACTTGGGATAGTGGAAGGTGCCCCTGCCCATGGCAGGGGGCTGGAATGAGTTGAGGTTTAATGTCCTTTCCAACCCAAACCATTCTGGGGTTCTCTAAGCCCTGATACTATTATATTACTCCCCATAATAACGAGAATATATAATTCCTCAGAGCAGCAAAGGCCCTTTTTGTCACTGGGGGAGCAAAACCAAGGACAAGAGTGAGGAGCTCCTTCCTGCTTCCACTGGACTCACTAACTCCATGTCAAGCACGTGCCCTGCAGACCCACAGCCCCATCCTTCCCTCTCCCCTTCCCTCCTCATAACATCCCAACCTGTCTGAGAGAAGAGTAGGGAACCGGCTGCCTCTCCTGCCCCAGCAGCCCCACATCCCACACCACATCCAAGGGCAGCTCTAGCTCTCAACAAAGCAGGGATCAGCCTTTGGAACCACCGCCCTGTGCTCCTGCTGCAGTTCACGGCAGGTGAAACGTGCCAGCCAAGTTTACACAAAGCATAGTCAAACAGAGCTGGGTTCCTGCCTCTGAGCCCTCAGCTGCAGCAGCTGCTGTTTTCTTGGCTTTCTGTAGGTTTCATCCTGTAGTTTGTCACGCAGAGAACAATTTACAGCAATGCCTGTGGCCACGGTGAGAAAAGGTTCTCACTAGTGTGACCCTGATATACCTGTAGCCTCCTCTTCCCAGCCCTTTTCCCCACATCTGAGCCTTTGCTGGCAGCAGCCAAGCCCCAGAGCCACCTGAGTCAGGCCCTGAACAAGCACTGAGAGGAGCTGGTCTTGTTCCTCTGCAGTTTTAGCACACAGCTTGTTCCAGCCTTGGATGTTTGCAGCTCATGAGCTGGAGGTGTTTGCTGACACGGGTTATTCCTGTTCACCCTCTGGCCCGAGGACACTCAGCACAAACACAGTTGCTGATGTGTTCACCTGGGTGCTCAGAAAACTAACCTGGAGCCACATTTCTCCAGGAATGCTACTGAAACACACAATTTATTCCACCACATCTCTTCAAGGCCAGGTTGCACGGGGCCTGGACCAACCTGGTTTAGTGGAAGGTGTCCCTGCCTGTGGCAGGGGGTTGGAATGACATGGGCTTTCTAGCCCAGACCAGTCTGGGATTCTGTGATTCTTAGAGACCCTCAGCATCTCCAGCTGTGCAGTAACATGTGCCACATCCTTGCCTGGAACCCTTTTCCCATACAGGTTCCCACTGCTCCCATAACCAGCCTCTGGCAGCAGTGACATCAGGATATATTTTCTTGTGGATCTGGTTGAGCAGAGAGAAAAATCTCATTTGGGGGGAAAAAAAAGGAGGGGTGTGTGTTTTATATTTAAACCTTTTCCTTCTACTCAGAATAAGTCTGGCAGAATCCCCCTTTATTGAATGGCTCTTTGGTTTAGCACAAACCCAAATATTCCTGTGCTGCAGAATGGCATTTGCTGTTCCAGTGTGAGTCCCGGGGATGCTCTTTTGCTTCCCAAATGGCACCAGCTTCAAAAATAGAAATGGCTCTGCTTAATTGCCCAAACACTGGTGTTTTGTGCGATCTGAGACACCCTAAAGCATCAGCATGGGCGACACAGCACCTCCAGTACACACTAGTGGGCAGATCTCAGAGCATCCCAGGAGCTGGATCCCTGTGTCCTTGCAGCTGAACCTGTTCTAAAATGCCTCAATTTGTAAAACAAAATCTAATTCTACAAGACCAAAACAGGTGTCTTGGCACACCATAAACTGAGAAAACATTGTAAAGTTCACATTCAATCCACACCGAGATGTGAGCTTTCCCTCTCCACCCTCACGTATCTCTCACCCCCCTGGTTTTCCTCCCACCTCCACCACTTGGCCTTCCTGTGTGTGGCAGAAAGGAGGCAAGAAAGAGAAAAGAGATCTCTTCTGTGGGTCCCAACTCCAGCTTGCACAACACAGCCTTGGGCAGGGCAAGAAACCCTCCTCAGGAGCTGCCAAACCTCTAATTTGAGTATCCTGTGTCCATGCTGGGGTCGGTGGGGAGGAGCAGGCTCCTCCTTGGGCAGGAAGGAGCCCCTCCCTGTGGAGACCCAGGAGGTGATTAGACGCCCACGAATCTCCTCTGTTGTTTGCCTGGCAGGAAACTCCCTGCCCCTCTGACCTCGTCAGGCTTCAGGATTTGAGACACACTAAATCAGCTGAATCCTTTCACCCCCCAAATGCCTGGACCCCCTGGCTGTGTTATCAACAACACTGTTGTGTGGTTTGTTCCAAAGGCTTTACAGTCACATCAAGCCCAAAGACCAAGCTCCAAATTTTGCCCTACCTGTGAGTTATGGAGATAGAAAATTGGGAAAGGGGGAAATTTTAAAAAAAAAAAGACATCAACCCAAGCTTCAATACCTAGGTTCTTCACCCTGATTAGTGAAAAGAATGGGGAAAAAAAGTGTGTTTTATTTTAAGCAAAAGTCCTACTTCTCCATGAGTCTGTCCTTGACCAGAAGATGGGATGAAAAATAAAATATTGGTATATCTACAGATGGGATCATATTTAATGCACACACTAGGAATAAGAACAAAAGACCCACAATCAAACCAATCCCATCAGGAGAGGTTGCCACTAACTACAACACTGAACTGAATGATATTTGGATGATCTGGAATGAGTATGTCCTTCAGGAATTTGGAACAGATGGATCTCTTGCTCTCCATCTCAAGACTGGAGCCCCTCTGCTCTGGAGCCAGGCTGGGAGAGCTGGGGGGGTTCACCTGGAGAAGAGAAGGATCCAGGGAGAGCTGAGAGCCCCTTCCAGTGCCTAAAGGGGCTCCAGGAGAGCTGGAGAGGGACTGGGGACAAGGGATGGAGGGACAGGGGGCAATGGCTTCCCACTGCCAGAGGGTAGGGTTAGATGGGATATTGGGAAAGAATTGTTGGTTGTGAGGGTGGTGAGGTCCTGGCACAGATTGCCCAGAGAAGCTGTGTCTGCCCCTGGATCCCTGGAAGTGTCCAAGGCCAGGTTGGACGTGGCTTGGAGCTACCTGGGATAGTGGGAGATGTCCCTGCCCACGGCAGGGGGTGGGAACGAGATGATCTTTAAGGTCCCTTCCAACCCAAACCATTCTGTGATTCTGTGAATTCCTGCTCTAACAGTGGCTCAGCCTCTGATGGAGGATATTATGTATTAAACAACACAGCTGGAAGGAAACAACTTGCTC
>NW_021940553.1:992421-1015946 GCF_001715985.3 Manacus vitellinus
TTCTCGAACAGGCTGTCTCACTGCATCTTGTTATCCACCACACTCCCTGGCTGCCTTCAGCCCCCTGGGCTCAGACCAGATGCATGAAGTCCTCTGCTCTTGCAGCCCTTTCTTCAGGTCACCCTCTCTGCCCACAGTCTTGCACAAGATGAAGTTTTTCCCTTGTGCCTCGGAGACAGGGAGGAGGGATAGTGTGTTTCCAGACATCCCTTAGGATGTTCCTTTCCCCCAGTGACCCAGGACTGTGACAAGTGGAGGTCCTTTTGTCTCCTTGTTGTCAGACCATCCTGGCAGGGTTCATACACTATCAGAGGAACATTTGAAGATTTCTTGCATGGGAAAATTTCTTGAGTGGAGCTAGTTTGGGGAAAATTTGGGAAATGAAATGGTCAGCCTGGAAAACACACTGGCTGGTGATGGAGATCACCAGAAGAACCCATGACACATACTCCCCTCCCAGCTGTCAGACATGGCAGGTTGGATTTATCTGGACATACCACGTGCTGAGGGTGCTCCCATCACTGCAGATGTTCATCACTGAGATTTCAGTGCCTGGGCTGAGTCTTGAGCTGATCCATCCCACCTAGAGCAGTTTAGGGGTGGTTTCCCCTGCCCAAGGCATCCTGAGGCTGAACACATCCTTATGAGGTCACTCCAAGGGTAATTGTGGTCAGACCCATTCCAGACCAGGTGTCAGCCAGGCTGCAGAGCTCAGGGTGGTGCAACAAGCTCTGCTCCTGCCATGGGGACAGGTATCATCTCCTAATCTTTTAGGGATGGGGATTGCTTGGGAAAACGCTTCCAGTAAAAGCATAGTAAGAAGTGACTGAGCTTCTGGCAGCCACAAGTTAAGGGTGTGCATTCAATGCAGCTCCCAACTCAGTACCTTCTAACCACCCCCTCCTCCAGGAAAACAGCTCAGGGCCTCCCTGAAGCCAGGGCTGGAGGTGAGAAGGCAGAGACAGCCTGTAGCAGCGAGTCCCTTGGCTGCATCTTTGCAAGAAAGTAGTTTAAAGTTTGTTTAACTTGCTCCTTAACCTCCTGTGGATGCTGTCTTGTTCTTCCCCTGGAAGCTGTGAGTATTTCGTTCTCCAGAGTTCATCTCGCACCCACATGTGGCTCTGTCTTCTCTGATCATGTATCATATGTGGCTGTATCTTCTGTATGCATAGCTCAGGACCTGTTCCACTTCCCTGAGCACCATTTGCACGGGGAAAAATGCAGAGGCAAGAAATCTGGGTCCTGTTTCCAACTCTGACACCTTTTCAGCCCTCCTGAGGGTTTCCCTGCCTCTCCCAGGAGGCACAAAGAGGGGTAGGAAATCGGATTGGGGAAAATCCACCTTTCCTGAGTTCCCTAGGAACGGAAATTTTGTTAGGGAGTGGCTTGTGGAGCACACATAGCAAGAGGACTCTGTTAAACAGTAGGATAAGCTGTAGGCCAGATGAATGAGGAGAGAAAGAGCTTCCCATTGCTCAGGGCACCCTCCTGGAGCACTGGGCTGGAACGTACTGCCTCCAAGCTAGGCACCATGGGAGCTGGTATCCAGTGATGGGGAGGACTGGAAAGGGACTGGAAGGCCTCAGGGATCCCCTGATCTTGGACAGGAGTGGGGGTCTTAGCCCTGGATATGCTCCCTGGTGCTGGCCTGGCTGTGGAAGTTGTATTTTTGGTTATTTTTGATTTCTCAGCTGTTTCACCAAAGTAATTTGGGAGGATGGACAAGAGGGTTAAACCCAGCTAACAGCATCAGTGCTGCACCATCCACAGCCTTAGTGCACCAGATTTCTGTTATTTGAGTCTGACTTTAACACTTTAAACTCCCTGGGTAGAGGCAGTTTATATCTCCACTGATGGTGGTCAATCAAAGTAAAATAATCATAATTTTCTTGCTCCCTGCCCCAGCAGTGGGGACACAGCAGCCAGGGTTGAGCTGAAACTGTAAAACCCAGTCCCTTCCTTAGCTCTTCTTCTTCAGGGAGAAACTCTTGGCTGTGAGGGTGGTGAGGCCCTGGCACAGGCTGCCCAGAGAAGCTGTGGCTGCCCCATTCCTGGAAGTGTCCAAGGCCAGGTTGGATGGGGCTTGAAGCAACCTGGGCTAGTGAAAGGTGTCCCTGCCCATGGCAGGGGGTGGAACTGGATGGGCATTAAAGGTCCCTTTTAACCCAAACCATTCAGTGATTCTACAATTCTGAGATTCTGTAATTCCAGGATTCTCTTGGCTCCAGGTGCCCAGATCTGTAAGGACCTCCTTGCCCTTCACAGAGGATGAGAGGGCTCCCATCCTTCACAGGGATTTGCTGCCTCGGCAGATAAGGATTTAGCATCTCTTCCAGGCCTTTGAGAAATGCTTCCCGGGATACTCCTTGCCAGTGAGCTGCCGCCCAGGGAAGGCTGAGGTCCTTCCCCGGGCTGTGGTTGTGCAGGTCGCCACACAGGGGTGCCAGAGACTGTTTACAGCATCCATCCCTCCCTCTGCCAGGCGCCAAACCCCTCACAGCCCGTGCTCTCCTGCTGCTGCAGCCCAAAAAACCTGTCCTTTCAGGAATGTGGTCCAGCACCCTGGACTCTGCACACCCTTCAGATCCAGCAAGCTGTGACAGCCAGGAATGTAATGCTTCTTGAAACATGAGAGCGATGGGCTGCTGTGAGGCTCAGCAACTGCCTTCAGTGCAGAGCAGAACAGGTGTTATCATAGAATCCCAGAATGGTTTGGGTGGGAAGAGACCATAAAGCTCTTCCAGTTCCACCCCCTATCGTGGGCAGGGACACCTTCCACTAGCCCAGGTTGCTCCAAGCCCCATCCAACCTGTCCTTGGACTCTTCTATGGATGGGGCAGCCACAGCTTCTCTGGGCAAGCTAAGCCAGGGCCTCACCACCCTCACTGGGAGGAATTTCTTCCTAATATCTAATCTACATAATCCATATTTCGGTTTAAAAATTTACTCCCTTGTCCTATCACTGTCTGCCCAAGTAAAAATCTCTCTCCATATTTTTTATAATGTCCCTTTAAATACTAGGATTCCCTACAACAGCCCACACAAGTCAGCCCTTCGATAACCTAGGAATAAGAAAAAAATAACCCTGGATGCTGTCTACCCAAGTTCTGCCTCTTTGGAGCATCATCTTCTTGTCAGAAGGTAGTAAGTATTTGCAGGTAAAAGGAGTGATACAAGGCCTGGAGCAAGTCATGAGTAACTCTAGGTTTTGAGGAAATCCTCAGCCCCAAACCCTGATCTTCAGGGAGACCTGAGAAAGACCAGGCATGTGTAGATGTGGCCCTTGGGGACATAGGTTAGTGGTGGCCTTGGCAGTGCTGTGGGAAGGGCCGGACTCGAGGCTTTTAGAGGTCTTTTCCAACCTAAATTGTTTCTATGATTTGGTAGACTCAGGTGTTCTGCTTGTTGCATGTGTGCTGCATCCTGGCAGATGCTCTTTCTTTATTCAAAGATGTTGCTGGATGCTCCTTGGACTCTGCTCGTTTATCTTCCTTTCTGCTTCCTTTCCCTGGAGAAAGAAAACATTTTGTGGACAACAATTATTAAAACATACTAATTTTAATGAGCATTTTGGACACTCAGGTGCTGCTGCAGTGAGTGTGTATCCTGCTGGCCAAAAGCATGTTTGAGCAGAGGCATTGCATAAGGCACCTCACAAAGGCAAGGAAGAGCCTGCTGAAGGAGCTCAGGATAAGGAGAACAGCAGTAACAGCTGGATGAACAAGGAGGGCTCGCTGGGAGGCAAAGACAGAGGTGTTTTTATAAGCTAAGTATGCCTTCACAAATCACAGAACTCCTGCCAGTACCTTGACCTCTTGTGTTAATGACAAGGCAGGATCTGCAGGCAATTAAACAAGGAGCCAGACTGAAGCGCTGCCAGATCTCCCAAATTTATCATGAAGCCACATAACAATGTTACTTAGGGCCCTGCTCCAGGGGTTTTAGAGCATCACATCTCTTCCTTTTAGAAACACCCCCCCTGCCCCTAAAACAGTTAAGTTTCTGGCCTCCACAAAAGGTGGGGGAGAAGAGGAGCAGATAAACCTGGAAAATAGGAACCAAGTTTAACCTCATAGTTCAAGGAAAAAAAAAAAAAAAGGAAAGGAGACTTGGAAGAGTCAAGGAGGATGAGGGGCTGACTCATGGTATTTGAATGCATGGGGTTGGCAGCGCTGCCTGTGGCATTTCTGTTCCAGTCCAGCTCAAGAAATCCTGGAAGATTTGCAAGACACTGTTAGATGATTTCTAGACCAAAACTATGCTTCAGTTCAGAGAGTCCACGGAGCCCTGATCCAACTGTGCCTTGTGACATTGATTTTTCAATCTCCTTTCAGGGACGGAGTGGAAGGATAATTGCAGGCCAACATCCCTGCCATTGCCCTTGTCCTCCAGGCAGCACTGGAAGCCCAGAGCAGGACTGGAGCACAGTTTTGGCACTGATCCTGAACTGCCAGGTGCTCCAAAGGCCACGTGGTCATTTCAGATACAGTCCTACTTGGGGACAAATCCACAGAGATCTTCTGTTCTCTCCCAGTAATTGTGACATGTTAACAACAATTCACTTCTTCAGCTGATGGAGAGAAGTCCATGGGTTTCACAGAGCAGGTGTACTCCTGTGCCTGGTTCTCCTTATGCAGGCGGTGCAGGAGGGCAGGAGCAGAATGCAGATACCCCATCAGGGGCATGCACTCCATCTTGGTGCCCAGGCACTAAACTCATGTGCAAAACCTCGGAACAAGGCTAGGGTTAAGCCAAGAGCAGACCTTGAGCACCAGGTCTGGAGACCTCCACACTGTCAGGCTGGGTCGGTGTACCACAGCCACAAGCTGGGGCCATCAGGAGGAGGTGGAGGCACTGGTCAGTGGCAGCAGGATGAGCTGGGAAGAAGGGAGGAATTACTGATCACAGGGCTTGGCTCAGAGCCAGTTGATTAGATCTGGAGACACAGGTCCCCCAGGGCTGCTGTCTGAGTTGTCTTGCTGACCCAAGGCAGCTAAAAATAAAGGCAAGGAGACAAATCATCACCCACTCTACTGACAAACCACATTAGTAACTCAGGGTGGCCTCAGAGAACCAGATCAGCGTGGCACAGCTGGATTCTCCACAGCCTGCCCAATGCTCATCCTGTGGACAAGGGATTCCATAACACTGCTCTGCCTTATCCATGAATCAGGAACCTCCCCTGACAGCCTTCCCCTCTCTGGGGCACTGAAAAGGTCTTTCTTTTCTACCTAGTGCCTTATTTGCACCCAAGGCATAAAGGTATCTTTGGAACTCCTAAACCTTTCCCAGCTTGAAATGTATCTAATAGCTTTAGAGGGAGAGTCAGGCAGAAGATGGAGTTTCCTTAAGAAGACAAATTTAACCCCTACCCCACTTTCTGTCTCACCATGAATGAATAACCACAGGAAAACACCAGAACACTCCCAGCACCCTTCCTAGTGCCACATTTATCAGGGTTAAGTGAGACCTCCAGCACAGCTCTTGGTCACTGAGCCCAGAAAGATGGAGAGGTAATTTAAGGCAAACTGCTCCTCCTTCCCCTAGACTTTGCTCTCTGGAGCACTGCCCTGCTGCAGAAATAGGGAAGCTGTCCCAGCCTTAAGGGGCTCCTGAACCCCACTGAATGCCAAAAAGTGTAAACCCCCCCTCCTGTTTTTTTTTGCCAGGCTCATAAACCGGCCTCTGCTGAGCCATAGACTCAGCCAGAGCCTCCTGTCTCTTTCCTCACTCTCTCAAATTATGCACCTCTTCTTTATTCCTCACTCCTTCTGCTCCTCCTGGGTCTCCTCCTCCAGTCCTGGGCTGCAATTAAAAGTCCAGGTCTCTTCCGTTTCCCATGGAGAGAGTCGCAGAGTCACTGCTGCCAGAGGGGGGATTTCAAACCTTCTTCTGTGATGTGTCTCACCTCCAGTCCTTGGCCTTGCCTAAACTTTCCCAGCCCTTTCTTGTGGCTAGGAGGAGAGCTGTTCTTAGGATGCATCATCAAGAGACTTGGGCAAATCTGGAATGCAGGTGCCGTTTCCAGCAATGTATGTTTCCCTGGAGCATTTGGCTGTCTCCTAATGGGAAAATAGTCTGCTAGGATGAATCCAAGAGCCAAAAGCTCCGAGCTCTTTGAAAAGCATTATGCCTGAGTCTACAGTTTGAGGCAGGTAAAGCAACACCGTTTGCGTTTGGGGTTTTTTGGTAGAAAAATAACCAGAGGTACGAAGATCCTGAGGTGCACAACACACCCGCAGAAGAATTTTAGATGTCTCCCAGGCTTCTTGTTACTGCCACCCTTCTCCATGCTGTTGCAGCCCAGGAATGCTGCATGCAGCTGGAATACAGCTGGGTGAAAGATGCTGTGGATAATATCCTCGCGCTGCACACCACCGCTCACCAATGTGACCTTGGTTAAAATTGGAAGCCATCCCAGATCTTTCCCCTCCACTAATATATTTAGAAGCCTGTGCTGAGCCTGGCAGGGCAGCACTAACCTGCACACTCGCAGGGTGTCAGAATAAATGTGCCGTGATAGATAGGTTAGGAATCGCGGGGCTAGAGCAGAGCAGCAGGCGTGGGATTGGACTGGGTGTGAGCGTTCCAAGAGTCATCATCTGGACCTTGGGTAAAGCCTCACTAAGGAACAAATAATAAACTGCCTGTCCCAGGGATGTGTGTGCTGGGTTTGAGGGAGTCTAATGCACTCCACCGGTGGGAATGGCTCAAAGACACCTTTCAGAGCTGTACATGATGCTCAGGGGTTTGAAGCCCTGTGGAGATGAATGCCAGGATTAGCCTCTCGTGTGCACTTCCCAAATCTTTTTTCTACGAGAGTGAAATATCTTGGCAGGAGATTATTTCTCCCCCAGGAGTGTGAGAGCTGGGAGCAACAAGCAGGGAGCTTGCTGGGGGAGGTCTTCCCACTCCAGCTATTCTGGAAGTGCCTGATAATAGTTATGAGTTATAACACTTCAGATTATCGGGGCTCAAGGGAAACCTTCAGGTGACAGACACAGGGACTGTCAGCACCTCCTAGGCAGGACAGATAAATCTGTGTATCACCTTCCTAACCCTTGTCCAGGGAAATGCCATCAGGACAGAGAATAGCTCCTGTCACCTAGTTCTCCAGCCCTTTCTGGTGCAGTCACCACATCAACAGGGACACACAGGAAGGATAGACCGATATGCCCTGAGCAACCTGGTCTGGTGGAAGGTGTCCCTGCTCATGTCAGGTGGACTGGATTGGATGACCTTTAAAGGTCCCTTCCAACCCAGACTGTTGTGTGACTCTATGAAAATAAGGCAGCTGAGAGCACCAGCATAGCTAACTAGGGAAGCTTAATGAGACCCTACCACAGCTGAGTAGCTGTAACAGTCCTTACACGTGATCTAAGCCCACAAGAAACTCCAGGTATTTCAACTAACTAATGGTCACTAACCAGAGGGATGTAGGTGTGGAGCACAGACATGGAAACCACAGCTCTTCTGGTGAATGGTGACTTATGCATCTCAGTGTTCAAACCTTATGATTATCAGAGATCACGGAATTATTAAATGGTTTGGGTTGGAAGGGACCTTTAAAGGCCATCTAGTCCAACCCCCTGCAATGAGCAGTGACATCTTCAACTAGGCCAGCCTGCTCCAAGCCTCATCCAACCTGGCCTTGATGCACAAGCTCACAACCACTCAGGGTGCTGTCTCCTTGCAGAGCTTCACTGATCCCTGCAAGGAACTGTACCTGTAGGCACTGGTGGCATGATTACTTATGGATAAGCTACCTCCAGCTGCAGGACCGAGACAGTGACACCAGCCATAATTTGCTTTACAGTGACTCATTAATAAAGAGAAAAGTGCTCAGAGGTGACAAAGTTCCTATTAGGCAGAATTAGGCCTCTTTAGTTAGGTTTGAGAGATAATTGCTATAGTGACATGTTCACATTTCTGAAGTGCAAAAACAATTGTTACTTTTTGCAAATGTTAAGACATTCCTCTTGGAAAAGACAAGGGAGGAAGGAATGAATATCAGCTCGAGGAAATGCAGGCACATGCATCACTGAAGAGAAAAATGAGGATTTTAGCTTGGAGCGTGCTTAAAAATAGAAAGGGGGAAAAAAATATCCAGGGATTTTCTCTGTGTGAGGTTGTGTTCCTGCTGGAAGAAAGGTCTGCTTGCTGCAGTCAGCCCTGCTTTGGAGTGGCTCGGTACCTCTGCTACAGAGATAACTCTCCTGAGCATGTTATCAGGTGTTGGAGACCTCCAAGGTCACAGCTGCCAGCCCAGGCACCCTGTTTATGCCTCCTAGTGACCTTGAAAGACCTTTTCATAGCAGTTTAAACTGATGGGAGGGTTTGCTGCTGCATTCCCACCCTTGGCCATATGTCAGTTAGAGATGAGATGTCATGCAGTAAGTCAGAAGAAAAATTGGTCCCGAAAAGGAAAAATCTCTTAAACATCACAGAATCACTGAATGGTTTGGGTTGGAAGGATCTTAAAGACCATCTATCCAGTTCCAACCCCTGCCATGGACAGGGACACCTTCCATAGACCAAGTCGCTCCAAGTCATGTCTAACCTGACTTTCAACACTTCCAGGGGATCCACAGTTTCTCTGGGCAACCTGGCCCAGGGCCTCACCACCCTCGCAGGGAAGAATTACTTTCCAATCCCTGATCTATCCCTGCTCTCTCTCAGTGAGGCCATTCCCCTTGTCCTGTCCCTCCATCCCTTGTCCAAAGTCCCTCTCCAGCTCTCCTGGAGCCCCTTTAGACACTGGAAGGTCACTATAAGGTCTCCCTTTGTGCCACCCAACCCACCAGACACTAAGCTCAGGCGTTAGCAGCCTGGTACATACCTTTACCCACCTTCCACCCCAGGACATTCCATGCACCTCCCAGCTTCGGGTGGCCCAGATATTTCCCTGGCCTGTAGAAGGCTTTGAGCCCCTGAGAGCTCGTCTAGTTTTTCTGACTCTACCAGTTGGCCTAATAAAAGATACCATCTCTCGACACACACACACACACACACACACACGGCCGACTTCAAGGAGACCTCGCATGTAGCTGGATCTGCCCGAGATAACCTGTCACTCCTCCGGCTTTGTGCTTATCTGTGGGAACAGGGTGTGTGCAGCGGGAGCCTCGCCTGGGTCTCTGGGCTTCCCTCCCTCTTCTGCACCTGAATGAGCTTATTGTTTGTGCGTCTTTGTCTGTTGGAGGGGAAGAAGCAGGCCTGAAATGAATTGGGTCAAACAAGTTTTTCAGCTGCGCGCAGGTTAGGAGAGGCCACAAGAAAAGAACCTCGGCCCTTTGAAGTCAGGCTGCTCCTTTTCTTTTTCACGGGCTGTTTTTTAATTCTGACAGTGAGTGATACTTTCTCAGATGGAGATCAATTCACTGAACACGAGAACAAAGGCTCTCTAAACACACCACTATCTAAGGGCTCGCATTGCAGTGACATATCATTGATGGAGGGCCAGGAGGCAGCTCCAGCTATATCATGTCTATAGTAAGGGCAAACCTTTCCTCCAGGGCCTTTCACTCTAAAAAACACAGGAACTGGGCAAGAATGAGGGTATCTCCTCTCCATTCTTAAGGAAGCAATCTGCCATCAACAGATGTAACTAGGTAGAAAAAAGTGTTCCAGCCATACCTTCTACTTCCTGAGCACCAGCTTTGCCTTTCAGAAATGGAGCAGGAATCCCTGAGCTCCTGTAGGACAGAGCTGCACCTACACTTCACCTCGGACCTCTGGACCTGAGGCTGATGTTCAAGGGGGCAGAGACAATATTAAACCACTTACTGCAAGAGACAGTGCAGTCAAAGAGTGACAGAGAAAGGCAGCCACCACCAGGGATGACTCCTTCTGCCAGAACCCGTGTGGTTGGGGAGGTGTTGCCCCAGGAAACTCCCTGCTTCCTCGCTTCTCTGTCCTGTGGGGGTAATATTCTGAGAACTTACTAAGGGAAACGAGTATTTTCCTTTTAGCTTCATCATTTGTGTTTAAATGCTGATGTGGCAGGTACTTCCAAAATGCTTGGCCACGTTGATGACATTCAATCCAGGAAAAGACTTAAGGGCCTGAGGTCCACAACTGAGATAGGTGTTCTTCAGGCTTCACTGGGCAGTGACATGAAAGAGGCCACTGTTGATCCAGAAATTCCACAGTCATCTCTCCTCATTAGTCTTGGTTTAACTTTCTGCCTTCCTTTGTGTACAAAGAAAGTCCTTGGGGAGAGTCTGTGAAGTTGTGGCAGTTTTCTGTTTCACCTAAACAGTCTTAAGAGCAGGGACTGGGTCTTCCCCTTCTAGATTAATGCCTATGCAATGAGCTGCAAACTCACATGTTCTCCCTGTCTCTCTCTCTCCCTGCCAGTTAATTATTTTATACAAAACAGAGAAAGAAGCTGAACAAGCCCCACTGCAGAATAACTTGCCAGGTGGCTCGGCTCATCTCCTGGAAGCTGGGAAGGGGTCTCCTCAAGCACTTCCAGATGGGCGTGCTAACCTGTGGGTTATGGAGTAAAAAAAGGGACACAGCTTCCCCATGGAACTGCTTTGCAAGAGAGGATGAACTTGTGCATTAATCTGCAGGAGATGATGCAGAACAGTGATTCTGTGAGTGCTCTTCCTTGCTCCCCATGGTCTCATCATCCCCATGCACTCATTATCCCCATGGTCTCATCATCTCCTCCCAGACACCACAGCCACTCAGGCCAGGATGATGTGACCAGCCAAGCACACACCCAGACCTGTGCTCAGGATTAGATTTACCTGCTGTCTTTGCTGCCAGTGCTCAAGCTCAGCCAAAGACGGTGTTAGGCTGATCTCAGAAGCTCTTCCTTGTGTGGGATAGTCCAGCCTTGACCACACAGACCACCTCACTTGGGACTGAGGTTCTCCTGCAGACGTGGAGCAGCAATGCTGATCTCTCCTCTAAAGCATTTGCATCTATGCAAATGAGGCCCAGCACTCATATCTTGACACAGGCTGGAGAGTTGGCATCACAAAGCTGAGACTTCTTCCAAACCGCCACTGGGTCTCCCTATGGACATTTTGGAAATGCCAGGACTCTTCCTTGGGGTTTTTAAAGAGTCTTTCTGGCATGAATAATAGAACCTGCAGAAAGGTTAGCATCAAAATAGCTGTGGAGCAAGAGCATCTGTGGGGGACATGTAGCCAGGGGTTCAGTGTGACCGATTCTGCACATCTGTCCTATGGCTAATGCAAAAGTCTGTATTCTGAAAAGGTCAAAAAGGCAATTAAAGAGACAAAAGACCAGCCCTTCCCAGTATTGAAGCAGATGCTCAGCCAAAAGATTTGCCTGTAAGATTGCATTTCCTCAAGGTTTATTAACCATTAAGTGTTTTTAGGGACGGGATCATAAAGATAATGAACTGAACGACAAGTAGAGTCAGGATTCCTTCACAAATTATTCCCGTTGGGTTAGACAGGCGTTTGAAAAGCAAAATGCTTTGCTATGATTTTACAACAACAGGAGACCCTGAGCTCATTCCTGGCAGCTCTGCTCTGCTTTAACTTGCTGGTGAAGGCAGGTAACTTGTTGGGTTAAGGGAAAGGTGAGCAAAGCAGCCGCGTTGAACTGGCAGCAGGACGGTTCAAAGCAAGGACTGTCTCCCTTGCAGCAAGACCAGCTTAAAGAATTCCTGCTCTCCCCACTCTGACTGCTCACTACATCACCCTGTGCTTTTCAGTTGTCCAGAAGCAGATTAGTGAGCTGATCCAGGTAAAAAAACAGAGTGAAGGGTTTGGGGGGAGGGGGCAGGTCTGATGCGAAAATGATGAAGATTTTCAAAAGCGGTCATATTTGAAAACATAATCTTGTTTTGCTGTGAGAATTATTTTTTTTTCCATAGGACATTTGCTAGTAACTATTAAAATATGCTGATTTCCATCTAATTATAAATCGTTGGCACATTTTGTTCAGTAGATGGATATGTGATCATAGTGGGGATCATGGAATAACCATCACTGAAGATCAGTAATGACAAATGAGATGAAACTGGGCAAAAAGTCACAGCAAACCTTGTCTGGGGTGTAGGGAATGGACGAGCTGAACAGCTGAGGTCCCTCCCAGCTCTGCTTTGTGACAGAAACACATATTTAGGTCACCATATAAATGAATACCCATTTTTCAGGGTTTTAAAACGTAGATGTTTTGCATTATAGAACAATGGAAGTTCCACATGTATTTCCTCATTTGTACCAAATCACAGAATTTAATGGAATGTAATGCAGTGGACAAATGGGTTATTAATGAGTTTATTCAAATTTATTGTCATGGACCCTTGAAACCCCATGAGCAGTTTGTAGAGGGCCACCCTGCTTTGAAGGATGAGGGAGTCAAACAGCACAGACAGCTCCCGACCAGAGCTCTTAGGGATGAAGCCTAAATGTGTTGGATAAATAGAAAGGGAAACACCAGTTTGACTTATACGAAGAAAGTCCCGTTGTCCATGACCCAACTTGACAGATGTATGTAGCGACCATAAATCAGGTTTTTAGAACTAGTGGATTTTCACACCTCATTTTTTTATCCCTGGAGGACTAATACATACTTTGTTGCTTGTTTAAAGCACGCTTTGTTGCTTATTTCAGTTGCCAATTCTCTTCTGAGCCCTGGATGAAGAAACCATTGAGTTGAGCAAGGCAAGCAAATGGAAATGAAATAAATAGTCTCCCTGAATCTGCGGAAAACTCAGCTTCTGTCAAAAGGTGTATTAGTTCCTCAAGAAACCAGGGCTTCATATGCTTTACCTTGACTGTGACTGCTCCACTGCTCTGGTAACATTTGCAAATTCGGTAATTAAGGAAATTTAATAGAGTGTAATAAGCGTGGGACTTTCAAGAAGCTGTTATCCTTTATTTTTAAAGGTGTATGTAATTTAAAAACAAAAACTTGCTCTAGGTAAAAAACCATTAAAAGAGATTGTCTTTGGTCTCTATCCTGCTGCCTTACTGCATCTCAAGTAGGAAATGGGGATGTCTGATCCATGTGTGGGGAAGGTTGAAGCCCCCAGGTGGGGGAAGTGAAGCTTGTTCTGCTCCCTGACATGAATTTTGGGGCCATTGTCTCTCCTGCAGAGGGAGGCTAAACAACCCCACCACCTTCCCATTCATCCAGACGACCTGGCTGAACAGAGCACCTGAGAAAGTTACTGCTGAGCTGAGCAGCAGAAATGGCACATCCCAGGACAGCCTTTGTGGTGCATGAATGTCAAGGGCTTGCTTCAGTTACCTACCTAAAAGTAGGTCTCCAATGCCACTGGGATGCTCCTCCAGATACTGAGATGGAGGCTGGAGGGCATGACAGGGCTCACAGGAGACATGTCATGGAGTGGTGGCTGAAGGCAAGCCCAGAGACAGCCTCAAACACCTCAGCTAATAAAAGAGACCTTTGTTTAGGCAACACAGAGACCTGAGCCACAGCCACACTCCTCTCCACGAAGGATAGGAGCCATGAGACTCCAGTTGTTGTGCCTGTTCCAATTCACCCTTTCCCTAGCAGTGCAAACAGTCCTGAAACCTGAAGGACTTCTGGGCAAAGCAGTTGGATGGAGCCAACGGAGAAGCCCCCAGGACCTCTCAGTTAGAGCAGGACCTCGCCCGGCTCCTGCCTCATCCACCACCCAGACCCAGGGGCAGGGATGCATCCAGGGCAGCAGGGGATGGGCAGGGAGGAGAACTGGGGTTCTTTGTGCTCTGATTGTTCCCAGATACCGTGTGATGCATTGAAATACTTGGCACGGTGGGGAACACGCGCTCGCGTTCGCAAAGCTCAGAGCACGGAGACAGCAGCCATCCTCGTCTCTGCCTTCCTCTCCTTCCCTTCAGGGAGAGGCCATTCCATCCACCCAGGCTAATTCAGAAAAGTAAATTAAATCCATGGGCCCCTCCTGCCTCCCTACCTCCCCTCTGCCCCCACATCAGAATTTCTTCACCGTACCTGCTAACGGCAGCTTTTGCTACACCCAAGGAAGGCCAGTAACAAGCCCATCCGAGGAACTGGCACCCATCCCTTTGTGTGGATGAGCTTAAGAGGGACTCCTGACAGAGCTGTGCTAAGCTCTTTTTCTCCTGGAGGCAAAATCCTCCTTCCCAAAGTACACTGCAGCCAATTTACCCTGGCCCAGAGCCTGGGAACAAGAGACTATTGCTAAACTCAGACAGCCTCTTGAACTAGGGATGCTGCTGCTCTGTGCCATTTCCCCCAAAGGCAGGTTGTGTCAATGCCTCCATTCTTAACAACCTTCCCTCCACTGGATGGCAAAAGTGCATTTTTGGCATGTGGATGGCAGCATTATAAGGGAAGACAATCTTCTTGCCAGGACAAGAGAGTCAGATGCTATCTGCACTCGAGTCTACGAGGCACGCTGTGGGGCTGTGTCCAGACACCCAGTGCAAGCTTTAGATGTCAGAGGTGCCGGGAGGAGCAGCCCAGAGCTCCAGTCAGCCTGCCCCGAGTCCCTGCAATGTTGTGCTGCCGGGTGGAAAATGCTCCCATGGACACCACAGATCAGTCATTGCATCTCCATCCCATATCAGCTGAAAGTCCCCTAGACATGCTCCTGAGGCATTCCTGCTTTCCCTCAGAAATTGCCTCTGGGATGACGGCGCGGCAGCCCAAATCTGAATCTCTTAGTGCCACCCCTGTAGCAGCTCTGAGAAGAAACTCTCCTTGCATGGGAAGGTTGCTCAGAGCAGGAGGTTACCCAGCATTGGGGGTATAGGATCATAGAATCATCCAATGATTTGCGTTGCAAGGGACCTTAAAGACCATCTCATTCCAAACCCCCTGCCATGGACAGGGACACCTTCCATAGACCAGATTGCTCTAAGCCCTGTCCAACCTGGCCTTCAACACTTCCAGGGATGGGGCAGCCACAGCTTCTCTGGGTAGCCTGGGCCAGGGCCTCACCACCCTCACAACCAACAATTCCTTCCCATCTAACCCTGCCCTCTGGCAGTGGGAAGCCATTGCCCCTTGTCACTCCATCCCTTGTCCCCAGTCCCTTTCCAGCTCTCCTGGAGCCCCTTTAGGCACTGGAAGGGGCTCTCAGGTCTCCCTGGATCCTTCTCTTCTCCAGGTGAACCCCCCCAGCTCTCCCAGCCTGGTTCCAGAGCAGAGGGGCTCCAGCCCTTGGAGCATCTCCGTGGCCTCCTCTGGACTCTCTCCAGCAGCTCCACATCCCTGTGCTGTTGTTCCCCAGGGCTGAAGGCAGCTCTGCAGGGGGATCTCACTTGAGGGGGCAGAGGGGCAGAATCACCTTCTTTGTCATTTTGGAATCTGTCCTTCCTTTCCCAAGGAAAAACACTTCTGGAGGAGCAGAGAGAGGGTGCCTGCTCTACTTCTCATGGAATCTTCTTCATCCTTATTTTTTTCTAGGCCAGCTTGTGTTATCCCTCTCATAAAGAGACGTCCAGCAGCATCTACCCATTTCTGACCCCATCACAGCACCCACCTCTGAACCCTCCAGCTCTGCCCATGTCTCCTCACTCACACAACTCTTATTTCTAGAGTGCTGGAAGCAGTCATTCCATACTCCAGCCTTTGCAGCCCTGAGCTGGAGTGTGCCTGCTTTGGACAGTCCTCGGAGAACAGAGCTGTTAATCTGTGACCGGGTCTGTTGAGCACATGCAAACCATGATTTGCAGAGCTTATAACTAATTCAAAATTAAACAAACTTTCCTGGAAGTAGCAAATGGCACTTTTTGACAGTGGGACTAAATTGCATGCTCTTTCTTCAATAGATGGAGGCTTTTCTCCGTTATTTCAATTTCATGGAATTATTCCTTTTCAAAATCTGGACAAAACACTGTGCTTTCCCCTCATTCTTGGAAATGGACAAAATAGTTTGGCCGAAACTTTCTGGAGAACTTCAGCCTAAGGCAGACATCTGGCATGGAATTTTTTTTTTTCCCCAAACAATTAATAGTTTGGCAAAACTTTAAGCCTAATTACCAGTGCCTTAAGTGCTGGGCTGTGCTGCACTGCTGACTCTGGATATGCTGGGGACTTGCACTGGCCATGGGCGTGCTGTGTAAGCGAAGTTTTAGGGTCTTCTGCTCCAAGAAAAGGTAGGGGATAGCATAGCCACGAGAGGGAGTGCAATTCCTTACTCTCTCCACACAGCACAGCCCCGCTACTCCTAATCAGAGAAGCCCTCGGGATACGAGCTGTGCCTCAGCTGTGCATGGGTCTGGTGCAGGCCCGGGGCTGTGGAGAGCCATGCGGGGAGAAGGATGGAGAAAACGATGAAGCATCACCACGCACTTGTGTCACATCTCTAAAAAGGGCTCACACAAATTGCCAGCCTATTTCAACATGGGGTGTTTTCCTTCTGGAATGAAAAAACAGTTGATGGAAAGTTGAGAGGAGAGTCAAACAGGTCTCGCTTCTGGATCTCTCTCCAATCTCCAGTGATTGGATCTGAACACATGGATGGGTCCTAAAGAGGACACAGAGCTCAGTGTGTCTGTCCCGGCTCCTTGTAGCACTGAAGGAATAGGGAATAGTGGGCCATGACCTTAAAAAACCTTCACAGACAGGAATTCAATCCGCAAAGGTCCTGGCCACCCTTAAGACACAAGAGAGATGATGGGCCAGCTGAGGGGAATGGGAACCCCATGCCATGGCTCCCAACCCAAGTACCTCTACATGAACACTGGACGCAGTCTCATTTTCAAAGTGACCAATTCAACAAGGTCAGAACTCAAATGGAGTTTTTCACGTAATCACAGAATCATTTAGGTTGGAAAAGACCTTTTGTCTGCTCCAGCCACTCCCCCAGCACTGTCAAGTGCCACATCCACATGGCTTTCAAATCCCTGCAGGGATGGGGACTCCACCACTGCCCCTGGGCAGCCTGTGCCAATGCCTGACCACCTTTTCCATGAAGAAATTTTTCCCAGTATTCATGCTTCACATGGGATGTAGAGGAGATTAGACAGAAGACTTATTTGCCTCCAAGCAGCACTGCAATTGCTGAGCGCTCCGGGCATGTTTTATTCACTGAGGGCTCAGGTCAAATGTGAAACACTCCATCAGATGTGACCAAGTCATTGCAATATAACAAGTTATGGCCCTTGAGCTGGGCTGTTAAATCGTTCCTGTGTGTGCTCATGGCCTGTCCATGTGGCGAAGGAAACTGTATCAGCTGAACTTGCCATGTATATATGTATATACTTCCCAACCAGAGCATCCGAAGAGCTCACACAAGGTCAGCAGCTCCATGACAGGCTGGTAACTGAGGCTGCTGGGGCAACAGTCAACAGGAGAGGTTTGAGATGATGCAGTTCGCCTCACAATTTGGGTTGTCTCCTAGTACACACCAGGATGGTCACAGCAGCTCAGCTGAGGGGCAGCTAACCATGGAGCCACCATATTCCAGTTGCATTGCTTGGGGAACACGATGTCATTGAGCTGGACAGGCACAGGTAGGGAAATTTTGCAGGCACTGGACCAACCACAAGAGGGGGATCACAGTGAACGCAAGAGATGCTGAAAACTGGAAAACAGATTGTAGCCCCAGAATTCAGGGGCATGGATCTACCTGCTCTGGCTGCTTTATCTCCCATTCACAGTTTCACTAACAACACCTGACGTTTCGCTTAAAACTACAGGTGAAGAAGAACTGCACTTTGCCCTCTGGAAAACAAAGACTAAGTATTTGCACTAAGTATTTAGAATACAGCCTTTGAAAAAAACGTGTGTTTTCACTGGTCAAAGCACACACAGCCTTACCCAGGCCAATTCTCACACCTTCCAGTCAGGCCAGAAAATTAGCTTTATTCTCGTATCCTGTGACTTTTACTATTGACCTGCAGTCAAACCCCTGAATATCACATATGTGACCACACAAGTCTACTGGGGGCAGCAGGCACAGCCGTGAGGGCGAGGAGGACTCACTGCTGGGACCTGAGCTATCAAATAATCACCACTAGCTGCTACAGGCACTGGAAGATGCACAGAGATGCTGCACAGCCAAGCAGGATCTGTTTTGTTCCCTCTCAAAGGGGTGGCATGCAGACACACTAGTCACGGCAACTGTCATCGGGGGTGTGATCAGCCAGGTTTTTAATTGGCTTGCAGATGTTGTGCCCTGGCCGTATATATTATTTTCACTTAAGTCTATGTCAGCAGGAACAAGACTCTACTAAATTTATCCCCCGTGCTCAAGAGTAACTGCACAGGCCTTGAAGGGTATTTTTAATAGGAGGTAAACCTCATCCACAAACAGTCTCTCATTTCAGGCCTACAAATGAGATATTTTTCCAGTCCAGTTTAACTCCAACCCTGCCCCTTCCTTCCACAAGCCCCAAATGACTGTTTTCTCCTGATTCTTTGGTCACTGTGTAAGTGTGATATCCCTTGGCAGAGCCTACAAAAGAGCTGGGGAGGAACATGGTTCCTGCCTATTTGTCTCCTTTTAGGGTTAAAGCCGGGATGGGTTTTATGCCTAAAGCAACATCCTTCACGCAAATGCCAGTATAACATAAATTGTGCTGGGCTCTGAGGAGAAGCAAATGTCAAAAATTAAGTTATTCTTCTGCTTGACTCACAAATCCAAGTAGCATGCAAATAAAGAGGAGCCATCTGTTCAGTCCCTGGGCCATTTGAAGTTAAGCATCCAGTGCCAGCTCCCAGTTATATCAGGTCAGCCCTGCTGGCTGGGCTCCACAGGACGTGCTCAGCCTTGCCCAGGACCGCCTGTCACCACACAAGTGTCCGTAACCCTTCATGCTCCTCTGGAGCTCAGCTGGAATTCTGTCACTGCTTTTGGTTTAGGAGTCCAGAGAAAAGGAGCAGCATCCTCAGGAGTATTAACGGCCTTAAAGAGGGGATATTTAGATTAGATATTAGGAAGAATTTCCTGACTGTGAGGGTGGGGAGGAACCAGCACAGGTTGCCCAGAGAAGCTGTGGCTGCTCCATCCCTGGAAGTGTTCAAGGCCAGGATGGATGGGGTTTGGAGCAGCCTGGGATAATGAAAGGTGTCCCTGCCTGTGGTAGGGGGTGGAACAAGATAAGCTTTAAGGTCCCTTCCAGCCAAAACCATTCTATAATTCTATGATACCATCAACATGTGAGCACTTCTGTCTCACTTCTAACCCAGACAGGTTGTTAGTTCAGTTGTTAGTTTAGGCTATTGTTGACTGGAGATCTTCCGAGCTCCAAGTCCCTTGCTGTCCTTCCTTCATGCTGTCCTTCTCTCAGCTAAAGCAGTCTCATTCTAGGGTCTCCCAACTCCTACATCTTCTCCAAAGACTGCTCCCATCCCACCCAAACTGATAGAAACCCCAGTGTATCTCCAGGGAAGAAGAGTAGAGTCAGATTTCTAACAGTGCAAGGCGAGAACAGGAGGCAACAGAGAGGGAACATTCCCCACATCCTCAGTGTATAAACAAAGAATCCTATGAAGATTTGTCTCTTTTTGAAGAGGCAGCTCCAGATCAAAATCAATGACCAGGTTATTGGAGAACAGCAAACAACCTTGCAATGCTAAAAGAAGGACCACTGGAGCCCTTGGCTGAATCCCACACTGGAACAGGAGCACAGGGATGAGCAGCTGGTGTGTAGAAAGGCTGACACTTGAGAAGCACTGATGTGTATACATCTGCAATGGACATGATGATATTAATTCAGAGAATGCACTTTTTGGTATGGTATCTCCTTTGTATGGGAATGGCCTGACCCTCACATAGTCATGGTGGAAGTTGAGAGCAAGGTTCCTTTCTCCTGCAAAATGGAGTGGTTTGCCACAGCTTGTACTCCCTGAGCCATGGGTTTCCTGTCAGAGAATCAATCACAAAGTCATTTCAGTTGGAGATGACCTCCAAGATTATCGGGTTCAACCGTTCTCCAGCACTCCCAAGCCCACCACTAACTCATGTCCCCAAGTGCCACACAGCTTTTAAATCCTTCCAGGGATGGGGATCCACCGCAGACCTGGGCAGCTGTGCCAGGGCTTGACAAATCTTTCCATGATGAAATTTTCTCTAATATCCAATCTAAACCTCCCCTGGCACAGCTTGAGGCCATTTCCTCTCATCCTGTCACTTGTTCCCTGGGAGCAAAGTCCAACCCTCATCTGGCTCTCCCCTTCCATCAGGGAATTTCCGAGAGTGAGAAGGTCCCCCCTGAGCCTCCTTTTCTCCAGGCTGAGCTCCTCCAGCTCCTTCAGCCCTCCATGCTTCTGCCTGGTGTCTGCAGGTGGACTGAGCTGTATCACACTCTGCCTCATGCAGGCTGGACCTAATCCAGACTGAGAGCTCCTTGATCCTGGCAAGAGCCTCACACATGCTTTGGTGCCACCCCTCCAATGTCTGGGCTTAGGGATTTCCCTAACAGAGCCTTGAAGGCTTATGGATCTGGGATGGAGAACAGACACAGACATGCTGAAACAACCATGACACACTTGCTGAGAGGGAGCACCAGGAGCTAACTGGAGAGCTTTCACAATGTGAGTCACTCGCTGAGCTCCATCTCATGGCATGTTAAGCAGTATGAATCAAAGACTGAAAATGCAGGGCATGTCTTGCCCTACAGAAACACCATCAAACCACTTTACTTTTTAAGTAATGTTTTGCTATTGATTATGTGCATGAAGATGAGGCAGCTCCCTACCCCTCCTGCCAATTTCCACACTCAATCCCATTACAAGCAGGTGCCAGACTAGAGCCATCTCCAACAGAGCCTAGTTCCTGCTCTCAGGAGGGAACAAACTTGGCACACTAGAAACCTGTTAGGAAATGCCTGAGAGTACTTGAGTTGACTAAAGACCTCCATATGTACCAGTGGAACAAACATGGCAATAAAACAGGGATGCTCACATCTTCCCGAACCTATAAACCAAGTCCAACTGCCACCAGAGCTACCAGGTGTGCCTTGGAGAGCTAAGTAGGGAATGTGGTCTAGGAGCAGGGTGCTCTTGCAACATGGTACCCAGGTGTCGTGGTGCGTTCAGGGTCAGTGACCCTTCCTGCCACAGAAAAGTGAGCCAGGATCCCAGGATGACCACAGCACAGGCAGGGATGTAGTCCCACTGGGTCTGAAGAGGATTGGCAGGGCCAGTTGCTGGTAAAAAGGAACTACCAAGCATCCCCACCAAGGTGGGGGGATGAAGTGGTTCCAGGATCCACTCGGAAGCAGCAAGAGCAGGACTGGAAACAAGGCTACAGTGTAGGTATGGTGCTGATACTAGACACAGGACTCAAGGCAGGACTACAACTGTCCTAAAACACAGCTCAGCGAGGCACCCAGAGCTTAATTGGAGCCTCTGGACTAATGAGTGGAGAGCGCATGGGTGGAGGTGAGGCTGGTCAGGGAAATTAAAACCAATCAGTGTACTCAGGACCCTGAGACAACTAAATGCAAAGTGGAGCAGGAAAAGTTATATTCTTGTTTTACCAATTTCCAATCTCAAGCCAAGGTCTTCCTTGGCTTTATCCCGTCTCATGTTTGCCTGAGGCTGGGCAGAGGGAGAAAACGACCACAAGCAGATCCAAAGCATCACTTTGTGCCTCATGACACCCTTGTCCAAAGCTCCCATCCCTCACAGCCTCTTGCCTGCTGTGCTGGTGAGTGTTTACCAGATGAAGGCACCAGAGAATCCTTAACACCCTTCAGTCTTGTGTCACTCACTCTCTACAAGGTGCTTCTGGCTGCAGTGGGTTTGGGTGCTTGTATCCGTCTCGATGGGTTTTTGAAGGCAGGAGTTGTAGAGGGAAGATTAGGAGGTAGCATCACGTTGTTCCTGTCAGTGTGTTTTACACAAGCTTGTTGTTTTAAAAATAATCAGGTGCTGACTCTGGATCTAAAGGACAAGATAAAGCTTAGAGGTGTTTCATAGTGGGCAGAGAGGGGGCAGAAAATCCCCTCTGTCCCCTATGGAGAACTTTGGTAGCTGGATGGCATTCTTCCTCTGGATGAAAAAGATCCCAAATCCTGCCTCTGATTTTTGTTAGGAACACACATTCCTCCATCAGCAAACTCACAGTAGCTGCTCCTACCCTTCCTAATTTAAACCTTCCCCTTAAATCTAAAAATATGCTGCTAGTGAAGGATTTTAATGAAAATCAGAGATTTTTGGCCAATTAAGGCACTCAGAGTCAGATCCCAGGCTGGGTCAGCTGCTAGCAATGGTTTCCTGGGTATTAGATGAGAGATCCCAGGTGGGATCGCTGTGCCAGGCCCTTCCACCTGAAACAAATGGATTGCTAAACAATAAACCCTAAAGAAACATCTTGAAATGGTGTTTCATTGAAAACATTTGATGAAAATCCTAGGAAACAGAGTGCAAATGTGCTGGGGAAGTTCTAAATGCACACAGGAAGGCTCTCCCTGAATAGCTGATATTGAGGGTGAAGCCTCAACTGCTCAGAATTGAAGCTGACAATGTTCTTCCATGACTCAGCATCGTGCTGACTGCACTCGGGGACCCAGTGGGAAAGCACGGAAGCCTGATGACAGGGTAGGAAACCAGATGAAATAAAAACAAATTGTGATTGTTGGCTTGGTCTGACTTTAAAAAAAAAAAAAAAAGAGAAATCTCAAATGCCCCAAACGTCCTGACAAAAACAAAACAAAACAAACCAACAAAAAACCCGATGTCCTTTGGATGATTGAACCTATAAAGGAGACTTCTTGCTATCCAAATTTCATGAAGTGAGCTGAATTTAGGTGCGTTCTTTGCCTATTTTCTCTGCAAATCATATTTTTTTCCCTCAGAGCCCAACCCTTAAGAGGCTGAGCAGGGATACAGGATCATCTGCAGGTTTTGTCAGACTGGCTTCAGGGATGATATCGGTGTAACAATACACAGGGCAGGTGGCATCCGAAGCCTGTGATCCCCTTGAACACAGAAACCAATCCTCTCAGGAAGCTGTTTTTCTCACTGCAGAACGCAGGCAGAGAGAGAAAATTAGGGAGAGGGTGCAGAGAGGATCCAGAGCTGTTGGATCCCTGTAGGACCACGGCAGTCCCATCAGCCATGCCCCACCCGACCATGCCCTTGCCTGTGAGGGGGATCTGGGGGTCTCGCAGTGGAGTAGCACTGCGCTCTATATTTTGGGTTTTTTGTCCCCACCTAAGGGTTTATTTGTCTGGACTTATCAAATAGGCCAGGACACGAGAAGTGGGCCCATGGGAACCTCTGAGGATTAAAAAAACCAAGTTCTGGTGCTGCTACAGGACCGGGGCAGCCCCTGGGTCAATCCAGGCCGGGGATGAACAGATGGAGCAGCCCTGGGGAGAAGGTCCTGGGGGCTGGTGGGGGAGAGGCTGGACATGAACCAGCCCAGAAACCCCCTGCCCTGGGCTGATCCCACAGCGTGGGCAGCAGGGCAGGGGGGGATTCTGCCCCTCTGCCCCCTCAGGGGAGATCCCCCTGCAGAGCTGCCTCCAGCCCTGGGGAACAACAGCACAGGGACGTGGAGCTGCTGGAGAGAGTCCAGAGGAGGCCACGGAGATGCTCCAAGGGCTGGAGCCCCTCTGCTCTGGAGCCAGGCTGGGAGAGCTGGG
>NW_021940553.1:1018076-1112398 GCF_001715985.3 Manacus vitellinus
AGGATAACCCCTCATCCCGGCGGCGGCTGCGAGCCTGGGCGATGCGGTACGTGTCCTGCTGCGGGGGGAGCGGGGCTGCCCGGGCGAGAGGGGTGTGGGGGAGGTACGGTGCTCAGGGACTTGTGGGCTTGGTGGAAGCATCCCTGGGACGGGCTCAGCCCGGGTGTGGGGAGTATGAGGCGAGTATCCCTGGGATGGGCTCAGCCCGGGTGTGGGGAGTGTGGGGGGAGCATCCCTGGGATGGTATTAACTCCAGCATGGGGAGCGTTGAGGGGAGCATCCCTGCTATGTGCTCATCCCGGGTGTAGGGGCTGTGGGGCAAGCATCCCTGGGATGGGCACAGTGTTGGGGGGAGAGGATGTCTGGGATGTGCTCAGTCAGGGGAGAGCATCCCTGAGATGTGCTCGTCCTGGGTGTGGGGAGTGTGGGGTGACCATCCCTGGGATGTGCCTAGTGTGGTGCCTGCATCCCTGGGATGTGCTCAGCCCTGGGGTGTGGGGAGTGTGAGGCAAGCAGCCTTGGGATGTGCTCAGCCAGGGGAGAGCACCCCCGAGATGTGCTCACCCCGGGTGTGGGGAGCGTGGGGTGATCAATCCTGGGACGTGCCAGCAAACATCCCTGGGATGTGCCCGGTGTGGGGTGAGCATCCCTGGATGTGCTCACCCCGGCTATGGGGAGCGTGGGGCGAGCAGCCCAGCTGGCGTGGGCGCTTTGCCACCTCCCTCCCCGTGGCAGCAGCCTTGGCATCCCCAAATTTCCCCGCTGTCCCCTGGCCACACGCTCTGTGCGGCAGGAGGGGGAGCTCGCACCGTGCCGGCTGAATAGGACGAGGATCTGTGCAGGACAGGGGTCCCTCTGCCCTGAGCAAGGGGAACCCCCCTCCTCTGAACCCCCCTCTTCCACCAGCCCTTCCCGCAGCTCCGGCGCTGAATTTCCTCCGAGCCCTCCTGCCCATATTGCGCTATTGATTGCTGAGCTGAACTTCCTCCCGAAATCATTAAAGCTTAAAAAATTGATGGCACAATAGAGCCCTTTATTAGCCACATAACTTTTCTTGCTTTCTTCCTTTCTTCTTAGATTTTTTTTTTTTTTTTTTTTTTAAATCAACACAAAAGGGCAGAGCCCGAGCTCGGATTTGTGTCCCGTGTCCCTGTGAGAGCTGGGCAGCATGCCCTCCTCCACCCCAGCTGCCCAACAGCACAGCCACACCGGGCTGTTTATTAGGAGAAATGGCAAAGATGGAATCGATGTGTGCAGGTTTTTTTTTTGTTTTTTTTTTTTTTTTTTTTTTTTTTCTTTTATTTTAATCCCAGCCCCCTCTCTTTGCAGCCTGAAGATAGGTCTATTTATTCCTGCTCTGGTAAATAAAAATATTTGAATGGGGACTGTAATATTTTATTCCCTGTCGAGCCTACCCTTCGGTCTAATGATGGCTGAGTTCTTGCTCGGTATTAACTTACCATTTTAGTAACAGTTGAGTTTTCCTAAAGAAATCCCTCTGGGCTGACCATTACTGTGTCATTGTATAACACAGCAGAAAGATGGATTACCTGGATGGATCTCCTCCAGCGTGACTTCACCAAGTGACAGGCTTCAGCTAATTTATCCCTGCTCCCCTTGCAATTGTTGGGATGGGGTTTATAGCTTCTAGGAAATATCTGCAGTATCTCAGAGCATGCAATTGTAAATATAGGCACTGGTTCGCCAGGTGGGACTGTTGGCAGCATCCTTCTCCATGGGAAACCCCAGCTCCTGGAGTCAAGTTAACCCCTATGAGTTCTTCTTTAGTGGGGAAATAGGAAGTTTTCACTTCTTTTGGTTTTTAAGAGAGGTTCTGAGTGTGTCTGTGTGGAGGAGAAAGAAAGAAGCCGGAAAAAAAAAAGTATATATTTATGCGTGTGAGTGTGTATGGGTGTAAAAAAATAAATCACATGATTTCGAAGCCAATATAACATTTTGTTGCAGGATCCCTTAGCAATCCTGTGCTGGAGCAGGGATTGAAAGTCACATAGAGGGGACACTGCCTCACTGTGTGGCCTTGGGCCAGTCATTTATCTTCTCTGCTGCAGTGTCAGTGTCTTAGGAGCGTGGCTGCCTGTGCTGCCCCATTTTCTGCTGCCCTGTCTCAACGCTACACACTCTCCCTGTCCTCCTCACCACAGTTTTCATGTGGCACTCTGTTGCTTTTAAGGTGCTGCTTCGGGGTGGACACCCTTAAGTGCAAAACACGCCTCCCCAGAATGCTTCCCGCCCAGGACAGGAGCAAGAGGTGCATCCCTCTGTGCTCCCTGTTTTTCAGAAGAGCATCAGCTTGGTTCTGGGTATAGCTGTCCACCCCGTGTGCCCCCAGTTTGTCACCCCTGCAGAATATTGCATGCTGCTGCCAAAAATGATGAAGCTGTAGAACAAGAATGGCTCAGAGGGGTTTGTGTTTGCAGATGACACTGAGCTGAGTGCAGTTGAGGTGCCTGAGGGGTCAGATGCCATTCAGAGGGACCTGGACAAGCTCGGAAAGTGGGCGCAAGTTCAGCAAGGCCAAGTGCAAGGTCCTGCACGTGGGTTGGGGCATCCCCTGGGACCAATCCTGGTGGATCCTGTCCAACCCCCCTGCCATGGGCAGGGACACCTTCTACTAGACCAGGTTGCTCCAAGCCCCATCCAACCTGGCCTTGGACACTTCCAGGGATCTAGGGGCAGCCACAGCTTCTCTGGGCAACCTGTACCAGGGCCTCAATACCTTCACAGATAGCAATTCCTTCCCAATATCCCATCTAACCCTGTCCTGTGACAGTGGGAAGCCATTTCCCCTGTCCTCTCCCTCCAGGCCTGTGTCTCAAGTCCCTCTCCAACTCTCCTGGATCCCCTTTAGGCACTGGAGGGGCTCTCAGGTCTCCCTGGATCCTTCTCTTCTCCAGGTGAACCCCCCCAGCTCTCCCAGCCTGGTTCCAGAGCAGAGGGGCTCCAGCCCTTGGAGCATCTCCGTAGCCTCCTCTGGACTCGCTCCACGTCCTTCTTGTGTTGGAGACCCAAGAACTTGACACAGGACTCCAGGAGGGGTCTCACCAGAGTGGAGCAGAGGGGCAATTATGCCTTATTGAAAAGGTCTGAGTGTACCTGGACCAGGGCTTTGCAGTTACCAGAATCAGGTGCCTGAAGACATGTTTAGGCAGGTAAATCTAAGTGAAACCCTCCTCCTTCCTGGCTTGCCCAGGGTATCCCTGCAATCCCATGCCCTGTCCCACTGCAGCTGCACACTCTCCTCAGCAGTGAGGACTCTCTGTTCTCTTCTCTTGCCACGCTCCAGAAGCTTATACAATTTTTTTGGCGCTTTTCCCCGAAGTCATTATTCTGGGTTACATGGTTTGTTTGTTTATGCTTTTTGGTTTTAATCATACTTTTTTTTTTAATTTATTTATTGTGTCTGAAAAGCTCCAGGGCTTCCTTTCCACTCCCCACTCCCAGATGGTTGCCTGTAAAAAAAAAAAGGAAATATTAGAATAAAAAAGGAAATAGTTTGGTTCCGTAATGAATGAAGTTTGGCTTTTCTAGAGAGGATGTGGGAGAGAAAAAGAGGGGGGGAAAAAGAAATCTCAGGTGTGTTTGGAGGGAAGGGTGTGCCCTGCCATGTATTTTAAGCTCTGCTGGGTCTGTGCCACTCGTTTTACAGCAACCCTATGAAAAGGGATCCGGGTCATGCTTTGCCTTTAATCTCACCATGACCAGCTCAAAGAAAAAGACACTCCCTTTTCTCATGAATCCATTTCATTTATTTAATGAGATCTCAGTTCTCCATTCTCGTCACTGGGAGGAGATGCCTTGGCTTATTTACCTTATTTAGCTAAGCTGGTTGGTCTGAAAGGGTTTTCATGGGGTTTTTTTTGGAAGGAGGAAGGAGCAGGCGGGTGGGGAGCAGTGGGGCTTGTCAGGCTGCTGGTTTCCCTCTCCAGGGGTTCTCCACTAGCAGAGGGAGTTGCTCCAAGAGCGGTGCTTGGAGGAAAGACTTCAAAGGTTGGGATGACACTGTCTGTCCAGGTGGCAAGGACGAGGCAAGGACAACCTGCTGCTGTTGCAGGTTGGGGTACAATTCCCAGGGAGCAGGACGAGGATATTGGCAGACCTTCATGGTTTGGAGGTGCAGCCCATCCTGGTGTCACTTCATCAGCTGTCACCCATGGCCATGGTGGCTGTCCACACACATGGTCCTTCGTGCAGTGGGATGAACATCTGGCACAGGTAGAGGAGGTGACACAGTGCCTGGCCACAGCTGTGGAGTTATTCCACATTCCCAGAGGGGCTGGTGGGCCACATCCACCTGCCTCTGGACATCGTGCTGTCTTCACCAAGGAGGGTGTAGGTCCACGCCTTGCCAGAAACAGAGCTGGGATGTTGCAATCTAGCCACTGCTTCTGCATTGCACAGCAGCAGCAGGGCTGGCATGCTGCCTTGGGGAACTTATGGAGCAGAGGAGAGATATGGGATGACATCTCATCCTGCTGGTCTAGCACTGGAGCATGTGCTTCTTGCTCCTGCAGGGAAGCAGGTCTCCAGGGCAGGTAGAGAGGCTGTCACAGCCAGGACAAGAGGAAACGGCCTCAAGTTGCATGAGGAGAGGTTTAGGTTGGATATTAGTGAAAATTTCTTCGCAGGAAAGGTTGTCTAATGTTAGCACAGGCTGCCCAGGGCAGTGGTGCAGTCCCAATGCCTGGAGCGATTTAAAAGCCGTGTGGATGTGGCACTTGGGGAGATGGGTTAGTGGTGGCCTTGGAAGTGCTGGTTGCGATGATCTTGGAGGGCTTTTCCAGCCTAAAGTCTTCTGTAGGTCTGTGATCTGGGACTCCCTTTGCAGAGGCCTGACCTGCTGACCTTTAGCTGCTCTTGTCATAGTCCAGGTCATCTCGATATGAAAGGTCTGTCTGAGACCCCTTATTCTGCCTGAGGTGGGGCTTCTGTGGCTCTCTTCTGATTTGTCACTTAGTTGGGTGCTCTGTCGATCAGAGCTCTCTTTCTATGTGTTTTGCTGGGGTTTTCCATGGGATTTGGGGACATCATCTGGCTCTACGTCCCTTCCCCACCAACACCAGCCGTCGTGCTTCCTGTGTGGTCTGTAGACCTGGTGCTGTGTCTTGCTGCTCCTGTCAGGCTGCATATTGATGGCATGGCCTCAATCATGGCTGGCACCTGAATGAATTACTGCAATACAAATAAATAAGAAAAAGAGAAACAGTATTTGCAAGAGCGGCGGGGTGGAGCTCTAACATTTATGCAGGGCCATTCATCAGAAATGACACCCAAATGTTCTGTAAACTCTCACATGCACATAAAATGCTGCTCCCAGGCTTCAAGGCAGTTGTCAGCTGCTTAATAACAAAGCTACACCATGGTTCAGGATCTGAAACACAGAATTACTACTTCCACTTGGAGCTGCAGGGAAAATTTGGGTCCACAAATAGGATGAACTCTATTGGAAACTTGACAGGACACCCATATGAACATGATGTGGACATTTTATGTCTTCCAGTGGGTAAAACCATCAGTTCTGTGGCTTATCTGAAAGTTTTTGCCTCTGGCAGCCAAGCAGCCTCAAGAGAGACATGTGTCCTTTTGGGTTGTGGGACACATGATGCTCTAGAAACTCAAAGGAGGGTTTGGGTTGGAAGGGACCTTAAAGCTCATCTCATTCCAAGCCCCCTGCCATGGGCAGGGACACCTTCCACTAGACTAGATTGCTCTAAGCTCTATCCAACCTGGCCTTGGACATTTCTAGGGATGGGGCAGCCACAGCTTCTCTGGGCAACCTGTGCCAGGGCCTTCCCACCCTCACAGACAGCAATTCCTTCCCATCTAACCCTGCTCTCTGTCAGTTTTAAGCCATTCCCCCTTGTCCTCCTTGTCCTGTCCCTCCATCCCTTGTCCCAAGTCCCTCTCCAGCTCTCCTGGAGCCCCTTTAGGCACTGGAAGGGGCTCTCAGGTCTCCCTGGAGCTTCTCTTCTCCAGGTGAACCCCCCCAGCTCTCCCAGCCTGGCTCCAGAGCAGAGGGGCTCCAGCCCTTGGAGCATCTCCGTGGCCTCCTCTGGACTCTCTCCAGCAACTCCACATCCCTGTGCTGTTGTTCCCCAGGGCTGAAGGCAGCTCTGCAGGGGGGTCTCACCTGAGCAGAGAAGAGGGGGAAACCACCTCCCTTGATCTACTCGTCACACTTAGGTCCTAAGCAGCCTTATGGGTTACAGACTGAGAAAAGTGGTGCCTCCCAACCTGTTGTTGCTACTCCTTGCAGATCTTCTGTCTAGGGCACACAAGATCTACCAGTCTGCAAGGTGGCCTTTGCCCTGTGGGACCGCTTGGTCTCTGTTCCTGGTGGCAGGAGACTTTCAAACACTAACAGAATGTTCTCATTGCGTCACATTTAAGAACACACAGCAGAGAAAGAGTTGGAGAGGGAGCACAAAAGTTTACTTCTTGCCTTTTTTTTTTTTTTTTTCGTTTTAATAAAGAAATCGCATTTTTATGCATTTGTTGGCCCCAGCCTTCTCCTTTCCCCAGGCTTTGTCTAGCGTAAGACCTGGAGATTTGCATGGCTGATCAAATCTGATGGAAGTAACCAAATCAGCATTAGCAAATGTATGGACCTCGAGCTAATTGGCAGGCGATGAACTCCATGACTGCAACGAAGATGAGCCCTTGTGTGGAGCATGTTGTACCATGGCACAGGGACACGAGCAAGAAGCCATTGGCAACTCTGAAATATAAATCCCTCTGGGGCATTTATTTTTAGGTTGCCTTGCTCTGTGGTGGAACACACGATCAAAGCAAAACCAAGAGGAGGGTGGGCAGGAGCATGGTGACCTCCGCTAGCTTGGCAATGAGCTTGAGGTTAGAGTCTGGAAGATGTGAGATAAAATATTTGGGGTATTCATTGTCACTCTCAAGCATCTTGATTGCCAGTTGAACAGGGGAGAAGAGAAACATGACTGTTCATAGTCACTGAAGTTGCTCAGCGGAGATTTGCGGGCGGTGCTGTTGCCTGCATCGCTGTCTGCTGGAAGTGCTTCACTTGTCAGCCTTGCCTTTACAGACTGCCCTTTTTTTTTTCTTTGATGTTCGCACCTTGGAGTTTCTTCTGGGTGCTGGATTTTGATATTGGGGCCCTTGGTCTTCTCTCCAGTCGAATAGCAACAGGCAGGACCAGGAGCTGGACTTCAATAACCCTTGTGGGTCCCTTCCAACCAAGGATATTCTATGATTCTGTGATTCTATGATTGGTGTGGAGCAGGTGTCAGATGATGCCCTGAATTGATTAAATTGATCTCTGATATTCTATTTCAGAGTTGTTTGTTTTCCATACAAGAAGATAAACACTTCTTGGTCAGCCTGTTGAGAGGTGTAGAGTTGCCATGTTGAATTGGAGGCAGGAGAAGAGGAGCATGGTTTCTTTTACCAATCACTGTTTCAAACGACAAGGCTACAAATTAATCCTTTGATAACATGTAATTAATAGGACGATACATGAATTTACTGGGCTCAAGTTTTAAATTTAAATAAATTTAAAATAACTTCACTAAACAAACATCAACATGTAAATTAATTGTCGGGTTAGAAATAACTAATTTCAGGATTCCTCCTCAAAATGTGAAAAAAAAAGAGTGTTAATGTTAACCTCATTTTTTGTGATCTTGATGCAACTTGGGTATCCCATTTCAGCACGTTCATCTGTACACGTACGTGTGGGCTCCTGCAGCACAGTTTGTGTTATTTTTTTCATGCTGTTTTTCATGTCTTTTATGGAATGGTTTGGGTTGGAAAGGACCTTACAGATCATCTCATCCTACCCCCTTGCCATGGGTAGGGACACCTTCCAGTGTCCCAGGTTGCTCCAAGCCCCGTCCAACCTGACCTTGGACACTTCCAGGGATGGAGCAGCCACAGCTTCTCTGGGCAACCTGTGCCAGGGCCTCCCCACCCTCACAGCCAAGAATTTCTTTGTAACGTCTAATCTGAGTTTCCCCACTTAGCTTAAAACACTTCTTGCTTGTCCTATCACTGTATGCCTATGTAAAAAGTCACTTCCCATCTTTTTTATAGGCTCCCTTTAAATACTGAAAGGAATGTATCTGTGGGTCTTCAGGAGGAACGATGAAGCAGGTCATTCTACTTCCTCTAAAATAATCTAAAAACACGGTGCTGTGTGTAACAGCTGTAGTTGTGATTTTTTTGGGGTCATCTTGGTTGGAGTCTGGTATGCCTGAAAACTATAAAATAAAAAGTACTCCCAGTTTTCCACAACTGCAACACCCCCGCATTATTTGCACATGATGCAACGATTTGTACTTTAAAGGCACCGTTTTAGTAAAGCTTAATACTGCTTCTCCTGCATTTTAGACTTGCACAGTTTTGCAAGAGATAATTGCCTGTTTGGGAGACAAAAAGCTAATTTTGCCTTGGGCTCTGTTCTTTTTCTTAACAAAGTTGGTCCTTGTTGGGAAGCAGCTTGCAACTGGTGTGTGGATGAGTCTGGAGGGGGATGAATGGGTGGACGATGTGCAGGTTTATAAAAAACCCAAAGCAACCCACAAACCATTTTTCTGCTGCACTGGATACTGCTGATCACCTTTTCCCTTGCATCCTCTACCTCTTCTCATGCTCCACCCAGAGCTCCTGGGGGTGGGAACATCTCTGTGGGTTTTGGCCGCCGCGGTGGGTTCGGTGTGGGCTGTGCACCCCCAGTATATTTGCAGTTGTGCTTCTCTTTTGCTCTTAAGCTATTTTTGTTGGTATTAGGGAGTGGTTTTATGTGGTTTCAAGTATGCAAACGTTCAGACAGTGCACCCCGAGGCTGGTGGCTCTGTGCAGCCTTTCAGTGCTTCCCCAGGGCTCCCCACATCACACCGGCCCCGGGGCTTGTGGTGCCTTGGGTGGCTGAGGTGGCTGATGAGTGTCTGGTGACTCATGTCCCGGGGGACACTCAGGTGACTGAGATGACCCAGAGGGCTAAATCTTCCTTCCCTTTGCTATGCTCCACGCTCAGGGATGTCCTCTCCTGCTCCCCCATCTCAGGTGTCTCCATCACTTTGACCTTGTCCTGTGGGTCTTCCTCAGAGTCCATTGCCAAGGTAATCCCTTTCCCACCTTCCCGTGGGCTTTTCTCCTCCCTTCCCACAGCCCAAGCTCACTGTCTAGCCCCCTCCAAGCCAGGTCCTTCATCAGCTGAGCAAGAGGAGGCTCTGCTGCAGGCAGGCAGGTCAGCTGGCCAGCTACACCTACAGGTTATCTACAGTAATTAATTAAAAATGTAAAGGTGTGATGTACCTGCATGGAGCAGCTTTCCTCCTTGGATGAGGGGTGGGTGCTGATGAGAGGATTGTGGTATTTGCCTTTGCTGCGTGGCTGGATTTGGGAAGGGCACATGCTGTTGTTTTCTGGAGTGACAACAGCCAGGTTTTGCTCTTTGTTGGAGCTGGAGATGCTCGAGATGAATCTTTCAGGGAGGGCGAAAGGAAAATGGAAATCTCCTCAATCTAGACTGAGCCCTGCCCTGCCACAGGAGGTCCTATGCATGGGGAGATTACTCTGGATGACGATGTCCTTTGTTTCCAGGCAAAATCATATGTCTGTGGGCAGCTCTTTCTTTGCCCTGGAGTCTCTTCTCCACTACAGGGTATGAGTCCCTGGATTAAGGCTAGACCAAACCTTGGATGTGCTGGCAACTAAAGTAGGAGAACTTTGGGTTCCAGTGTGATGTCAGAGAGCCAGGGAGCCCCCCTTTTCTCAGACAAAACCTTTCACCCTGTTCAGGCTAACCACACTGTCCCTCTAACTCCTCCACTGGTACTGTGGAACATCATTTGGAGTTGCTCTCCTCTCTGCCTTCCCTGACTCCCACACTCTCCAATCCATTTCTTTGCTAAATCTTGCCACAGATGTTTTCATAGAGTCACAGAATCACAGAATGGTTTGAGTTGGAAGGGACACTTTCCAGTATCCCAGGTTTCTCTAAGTCCCCTCCACCCTGGCCTTGAACACTTCCAGGGATCCAGGGACAGGCACAGCTTCTCTGGGCAACCTGGGCACCACCCTCACAGGGAAGAATTTCCTCCTAGTATTGATCTTCTGAAGTGCCCATGTGATGCAGGAGAAGAACTTGTGTCTGTGAATAGTTGTTTAGTTGGGATTCCTCTGAGGTTTTTGTTTTTAATGAGATACACCATTGCTATGTGTATACATGATAGAGATTTTGGGTTCCTTCTAGGTTGGGCTTTTTGATTTATAAGAGAATAGCATTTGTGCCTTGCTTGTTTTCATTATGCCTGAAGTGAAGAGTGGCCCAGATACAGAGGGAGTTTTGGCTGAGGAGTAAAGTGTCAGTTCTGGTCCTTTTACGATGGATGAGACACCAAAACAACAGGAAGCAGAGAGAGGCTGAAAATAAAAGTGTGATACTGTGGGGTGGGGATTTGGGAGATGGTTCATGAGCTGCAAGTGAAAAACCTGACCTGAGAGTGAGCCTCAGCCCTAGGGAGGAGGGAGACAAGCCCTTGAGAAAGGGATCATCACAGTGATGGACTCTAGAGAAACACTACAGCATGTGGTTGTTGTGAAGGAAGGACCAGTGATGGAGGAGCAGGAGGGAACACATCTTCACTTTGGGCACAGCAGAGGTAAGAGTGGGGGGTTGGAAAACCACCACGTTTTCGAGCTTTTTCTTCGGAACGACGAGGGTGAAAAGCTTTTAAGGCTGTATTTTTTGGGGTAGTGCAGCCAGAATGCTGCTGGAGCCACAGCCCTTTGGGAGATGGGGTCTGGGGAGAGCCACCAGCGTGGGCTGGGGTGCTGGGGTGCCGGCAGAGCTGGAGGACACTGCCTGCTCCTCCCTGCCCACAGCCTTTCCCTGGCAGCGCGCCGCGGGAGCAGCGGAGCGGGGTGTTCCTGCACCCGGGCACTGCCAGCCAGCCAAGCCCAGGGCCGGGCGGGTTCGTGGCCGTGATTCCTAATTAAAAAGCAGGGAGAAACCCGAGAAGCATAAAAGTCTAAGCCTGATGCTAAACCAAACCAGATGCCGCTCGGATCACGATGCCCCGCGGTCCAGCGGAGCGAGGACGCGGAGGCAGTCACCTGTAGCCTGCATGGGGGTGGTGGGGAGGGCAGAGGAGGGAGAAGCATGAGCCAGAATAATCCCTTTTTGCTTTTTCTTTTTTTTTTTTTTTTTTTTTTTCCTCTGGAGCGTTTTGGTCTCGCCCCTGGACAAAAGCAGGATAGTGTGGTGTGTCATTTCCTCCCCGGCAGCCATTCAGCCTGGCACCGTGTGGGCTCTGCCACCCCCTCCCCTGCCCCGGGCACAGATTGCTCCTTGTTCCAGTTGTCTGTACCACCCTGAGTTTCCTTTCCAAGTTTTCTCACACCCTTTTATAGCTGTGCAGAAGAAAGCCGTGCGAAGCAGGAACCAAGTAGGCAGGAGGGGTATCTTTAAAAACCAGGCATGTTTTTCTGCAGAACCACTGTGATGGAGGACTGAGTGGGCTCTGGGGATGCCCTGCATGAAGAACAGGTTCAGCCCTTGCCTTGTAGCCAAAAGGGCAGCTGGTCATGTGTGCTGTGTGTCTGTGAGCCTTTAAAAGAGAAATCAGCTGTATTTTTAAATCTCAATCCAGGCACAGTGACAGACTGGGAAGATGAGGTCCTGAGTGGAGAGGAGAATCTGAGCTAGAGAGCACTGGTTGCCCTTGCTGGAGGGTGGTGGCCCTGATGCTATTGGTGAAAGCATCAACTACAGTTGGGTGTTGTGCATTTTGGGGATGGGGAAGAAATCCACATTTCCTGGTCTGGGCACAAAACGAGCATCAGGCTGTCCTGCTTTCTGTTTTTCGTGAGCTGATCAGCAGCTCATTTCACCAAGGACCCATCCCATAGGCAGGACCTTTTGCCCTCCCCAGTTTGCTTAGGTGGCAATCAAACAAATGACCTGGAGGCAAGCAGCAATTCATTACAGCCCTCATTTAGCATGCAATAAAATGCGTCGTAGGCCTTGTCTTTTGATCAATAAGTTGTATATTACACAGAAGTGCACAAGTCAATGTCTTTGCATCACGTGGAGGCTTCTTGATGACTCCTTTCTGCTGGAGTCTCTTGGCCTGGGATGATGGATCAACGCTGGAATGATGGGGAGGGATATTGTTAAACAGTAATTGGTTACTGAATTATTTAGCTGCACAACCCCTGTAGCAGCAACAACACCATCGAACGCTTAACTTGCAACTGTCTCAGCTGGGAAACAAATACAGGGTGCTGCAAACTCAATGGAGCCTGAGGCAGAGTAATTCTGTGGAGACTGTGCTTTTAAAAAGGAGGTTTATAGTTATTTTGGACATGGTAGTCTCATGCAGTGGGAAGTGTATGCTAATCACTTATTGGCTGCAGCCTTTTAATTTTTAAGCTGGTTTCTGCTGCTTTTATAAGGAAAAAGTAATGTTGGTCCATTGCAGGTTCCCTGAAATTCTGACTGCAACAGTGTTTGCTGCAGGTGCAGTTGAGTTGTATCCCTTGAATTCCTGGCTTGGGCCCCTGTGGGAGATGGGCTAATTCACAAAGCACCCTGACTTGGCAGGCAGAAAGCCCAAACCAAAATGAGTGTTACAGCCCCCAGAGCCTTGTTGCAGTGGCTTGCAGCTGATTGAAGAGCACCAACCCATTCTACGCCTGGTTCCAGACAAAGTCTTGCAGTGGTGATGCTCTCCTTGCACTTACCTGCAGCAGAACCTCACCACACACAATTCTCTCCTCAATTTTCAGGTTGGCCATTGCTGAAAAGCCTTCTACCTTTGGAGGTGCACCTAAAAAAGCCATTCATCAGATTCTACAGCAGCACAAAACCTGCTGTTGGTTTGTATTTACCTGTATGTTGCAGGCAGCAGAGCCAGGCAGAAGGCATTTTTATTCTGGTACCTCTTAGTACCAACTCCCCTTCACAAGTGCAGCCCTTCACTTAGTACCAACTCCCCTTCACAAGTGCAGCCCTTCACTTAGTACCAACTTCCCTTCACAAGTGCAGCCCTGGAGCTGTTCCAGTTCCTCCCCTGCCAGGCAGTTCCTTCTGTCCCTTTGGTGTCTGTGTGTGTAGGAGTATCTAAGAACTACCTGGTGACTCTTCAGGGTTTGCTTTGAATTGGCCTGTGATCCTGTGTAGGTGCCACCTGTGTTCTCAGTGTGCTGCTTGGGAAGGATGGCAAGACCTGATTCAGTGCTCTTCTCTTTTAACTAAAAGCCCAAAGCTAAATTATTTTGCTCCTGTGGGTGGATGGCAAGTTGGGAGGGCTGGTGGGGGAAGGAGGTGCAGGCTGTTTGCAGGGGTTTGTTCATAAGCTGCTTGTCCCAGCAGTGCCTGCTGTTTGCCATGGGATGGACTGTTCCCTCACTGCTTTGTTATTTGAGTTGTTTTAGCACTGAGGAATGAGAGGTTCTTCTAATTTAGGGGTGGAGGCTGGCACAGATGCCACATCACACCCCAGAGCAGCAGTGGGTCTCCGTGAGCATCTCCAGGGACCAGCAGCTGAAGCTTTCCCATCCCATCACGTAGGCACGGCCGCTGGTTGATGCCCCTTTTGACTTTTCCAAACACAGTTTGATTACTGCTATTAATTTTATTGACTCGCCCTGGTGCCTGGCGGATCCAGCGCTGGAGCAGGGCATGGGGCATAAATACTCTGCTCAAATGTCCCAAACGTCCCTGTCCGGTCCCGCAGCAGGAGGTTCGATGCTCATCAGTCCTGCCCAGCTTTGCTTTTCCTCCCCTTCTCGCAATTCCTTTAACGCCGCGTAACCCCGACAGCAGGATCCAGCCCTGTGATTCAGACCTTCCCACAGACACATCTCGGGGAAGATTAATCTCCCTAATGGAAGCTGGGCCTGAGACAGCTGTGACTTTCAAACCTCGGTCCCAAATAAACCGGGGAGATCTGGGAGGCCCCGTAACTTCCTGAGTAAGTGATGTGTAAAGCAAAATAGTTACGATTAACTTCAGAGCATGAAACAGTCCATCTTGCAAGCAAAGAAAAAAAAATAAAAATTCCTCCCTGGACTGGGGTTGAAAATGGATGGATTGTTGTGTCACATTAACTGTGCCTTTAATATAGAGAAGATATCTTTTTAATTCTGAGTAGTTTTGGGTAACTGATAATGAAGTTCTCCCTTTCATAGGAGCAGCGTGGTTTTGTCACTGGAGCAAGCTGCCTGAAGCTGGCATGTTTGGAAACACAGTTATTGTTGTGTAAATCAGCGTGAGGTCACTTAAATAAGCACAATCAGGACTTTGTGGGTTTCTGAAGACAGCAGAGTGGAGAGGGGGCGGCAGAGCTGGTGCAGGGGATGAAGGCAGAGCCTTTTGCACAGTCCCTGTATCCCTATACACGACCTACCTTGCAGCTGATGGAGTTGAGCATGGATGGATGGATGGAGAACATGGGAAGACCATAGGGAGCTTTAGACTTTGCCCATCTCCCCATCTGGATTTTTTGGGGTGTTGCATGGACCCTGTGGGCGCACCCCGAGCTTGAAGGGTTTGGCTGGTGCTTTCCAAGCACCATCCAGCAGCTCTGACTTTGCAGCCCCACTGTCTCCTTCCTGCACGGAAATGCCGGGTGAGTTTCTTCCGAAACAAACTCCACGTTGGCAAGGCAGCCCTGTCTCTGTTTCATGCATCCTTGCTTTCAGCGTGGGGCTGGAGCTTGCATCCCAGGAAAATAATACATATCCAGGAGGCCAAGACAAACAGTGTCTGCCTGCTTTTTTTATGACCTCTTGTCGTTCCTCCCAGCCATCAACACTATTCCCTTAATAAAGGACTTTTTGATCTCCAGGGGAAACTTTTTTACTTGTCAGGGTTAAAACAAAAGCAGTTGGCAAAGAGAAGGTCTGGAAAGACCAGGGGCTCCTGCTTTCTGCAGCCCTTTTCGTGGCAATGTTTTGATTTAGAGCCTCATTTGGGTTCAGAACTGGGGAAGATGAGTGGAGTGGGTTTTAAACTGATGGGCGGGAAATTTAGATTAGAGATTGGGAAGAAATTCTTGTCTGTGAGGGTGGTGAGGCCCTGGCACAGGTTGCCCAGAGAAGCTGTGGCTGCCCCATCCCTAGAAGTGTCCCAGGCCAGCTTGGATGGGGCTTGGAGCAACCTGCTCTAGTGGAAAGTGTCCCTGCCCATGGCAGGGGGGTGGAAGGAGATGAGCTTTAAGATCCCTTCCAATCCAAAGCATTCTGGGATCCTATAAAAAGGACTGTTAGATTTTAGTGGGAAATGCAGGCAGTGCATTTCAATAAAGGTGAGATGCTCCAGCTGGCAGCCATTCCCCCTAGGACTAACCCAGCAGCTTTGTCTCATCCTGGTGACTTCAAGCACAGACCCCCAGGGCCGTGTGAAAACTACCAGGAACATTGGTTTGATGGAAATAATGCAGCCCAATGCCTGGGACAACAGCATCAACTCTGCTTGAAGCTCCTGGTATCATGTGCTGGTGTGGGTTGTCCACTTTGGTTGGTGGACTGAAGGGGAGAGCGGGATGCACTTCTACCTTCATGGTTTGGAGGAGAAGCTCAGAATCTTGTCCGCCATTCAGACTTAGAGGCAAAGAAGTGATTTGTTTAAGCCATGGGAATATTTTTTTTTTTTTTATTTGGAAACTGCCAGAGGGGTTTTGAACCTCCAGGGCTTGCAGTTCCAAGTGCAACAATTAAAAGTTTGGGGGTATTTAGTGAACTCTGCATAGCTGTTTTTCCTCTTTCGTAGTTCCATCATACCTTCTAATTAATTCCCTTTAATTGCTTTTAATTTCCTTTCCTCCTCATTTCTCCTTCCGTATAACTAGTGCTGTCATCCTTTTAGTTTGCCTTTCATGTTGGAGGCTCTCTATTTGATTTCGTTTCATCCACGCTGTGTCTTGCAGCTATTTCATTCCTGGAAAGCTCCAGCTCCAGAGATAAAATCTAAGTGGATTCAGAGAACCTGAAAGGATCGCATGCTTCGTGGCTTTCTCTTTGGCAACACGGGAGATAAACAGAACGTAATAAAAGATCCGTCCTCCTTGGAAAAGGGCCATTTCCCGTCACCTGTATTTTCGTGGTACCGTCATGCTGGGGATGCTCTTAGTCACCGGTGACAAGATAAAGAGCCTCCTGGTATCTAGTGCTGGCGGGTGTCTGAGGCTGAAACGGCCTCTTGGGATGACACACTGTCTCGCTGTATTTTGATTTACCGCCGCCGTTCCACCTGGCAGCATCCCCCAAATCCCCGCTGCTGGGACAGCTGGCACGGGGTCTGGCAGCCTGCTGGCAGCCACGATCCCTGCCTGGGCAGAGGGGACACAGGGAGGGTGGCAGTGCGCCGGTTTTGACTAGACGAGGTCTAATTATTAAAATCTTGACATTTGTCTCCCGTAGCTTTCGGTTCTAATGTGCACTAAAGGGCACTGTGTGTGTTTTGGTTGAGGTACTCTCCAGCCCAGTCAAAAAAATAAAAAAAGCAGAAGCAAGCAAAACCACTGTTGAACACTCAGAAGGGTCCTGAGGGCTTGGGTCTATCCAGATTGGTGACTGTCAGCAGAGCTCCAAGTAGCTTGGCTAATATACAGGATCTGAAGAGCTGACTGAAGGGTGGGGATCATAGATTTAAGTTTTACACACTTTCCTTTCCTGAATGGAATTCCAATTACTTTGTCTAATCTAACCTTTTTTCCTGCTGCTCCTCCATTCATAATGATATTTTAACACTGTCTACCCTGACATTTTCCACCCAACAGAGCTAAGTGAAGTGGTGGCAGTTTCCTCTCTTCTTGGGATGAAACGAATGCACATCAGCATCCAATTCCATGTGGAATTGACCCAGTTGTCTACTTTATATCGTAGTGCTGGTAAAGTTCTGGACAAGTTAACACTGGGATCATGAGGAGTGTGGTTGAGGGTCAGCTGGGGACTTTGGTGGTGAGGAGAGTCTTGCTGGGGAGTAGACAGAATGTGGAGAGCAAGGGCTGTGAGTTGGGGATGTGCACCTATGCAGGGTTAGGTTGTGGGGCAGTGTTTCAGGGGCTGATGAAGAAACCTTGGGCTAATCCAGTTGCTGGAAGAAAAGAAACAGCTGAATTTGTGTGGAAATTGGTAGTAGAGCAGGCAGCAGGAGGAACGTGATCCCAGGACTTTGATGTGCCAAGAGCAGTGCTAGAAAAAAATACATATTCTGCCACCAAAAAGACTGACTCATGATACCTCAAAGTTTATTGTGGATTATTATTATTATTCTGCTAGCAGTGTGGATGGTAGTTGGAGCAATTTGTCCTTGGAGAACCCCCAACCAGTCCTCCTGAGTCAGTAGCCTGTTCTGGTGGGTGTCTGTCATGACGAGATGATGGAACAGAGTGGGTGGGCGATGTTCAGGGCTGGTCTGTGAGCTGCAGGGTCTGGCTTTGCAGAGCCTAGCAACCCTTTTAAAGGGTGGTGCAGGACTTCTAATGAGGTCTTAGTGAACTGCTCCTCTTGGATAGGGGAGAAGTCTTACAGCTCTCTGCTCTGTCCAGGTGTGACCAAGCTATGGGGGGGCATCCAGGTTAACCCTGGGGCTGTCCCTGCTGTCTGGGAGCCCAGGACTGAAGTGGCTCTGGGCCAGGCAGTCCCCAAGATGTAGTATTTTGCAATAAACTGATCTGAGCACTTCATGCCTTTGCATTTGAGGGTGAATCATCCTGGCGGGAGCCGAGAGCAAGCAATCTCTGGAGGCAGTGCCGAGGTGGCAGTGGGGCAGGTCTGTGCCAGCCCCAGGCAGGGTGGCACTTATGGGGGAGCCTCCTTGTCCCCATCCTGTCTGGGCACGTTGTCATGGCTGAATCTGGGGGCTGAGGGAGAGCATCTGGCTGCTCGTCCTGAGAGCAGCATCTTCTTCTCGGAACTATTGGGGGAATTGGGGAATTATAGAATGGTTTGAGTTGGGAGATCATCTACTCCAATCCCCTGCTGTGAGGAGAGACATCTTCAACTAGATCAGGTTGCTCAGAGCCCCATCCAACCTGACCTTGAATGTTTCCAGGAATAGGGCGTCCATGACTTCTCGGGGTAACCCGTGCCAGTGCCTTACCACCCTCAGCATAAAAAAATACATTTTTCTGTTTAGTCTAAACCTACCCTTTCTAAGTTTAAACCATCACCTCTTGTTCTTTTGCAATTGGCCCTGCTGAAAAGTTTGTCCTCGTCTTTTTTATAAGTCCCTTTTTGGCGCTGGAAGGGGTCTCAGGTCTCCAAGCTGAACCCCCCCAGCTCTCCCAGCCTGGCTCCAGAGCAGAGGGGCTCCAGCCCTTGGAGCATCTCCGTGGCCTCCTCTGTTGCAGGAGCAGCAGAGCCTTCTCCAGGGTGTGGTGGGGAAATGCATGTCTCCCCTTCAGCATAAAAAGCCACCACAAGAAAGTTTTGGGGAGCCGGCCTTGGGCTCCTGTCTCCACCCCTCCGAGAGCTTGGCAGACCCTTCACCCCCCTCCAAGTGAGAGAGGATGCTTTATTTCCTCGGCAGTCAGCCTCTTGGCTGAGCATCCCTCAGCACTGTGCTCCCGACTCTTCCCGCTCCCATCTTAATAACTGTAAAGATCAGGGTTGCCAAGGTCTTCCCGTTGCTATAGTGAGATTAGATAGGGCAGAGCTCTGCATTCCCTCTGCCGAGGGGAGAAATCACTCTCATCCCTTCCCTGGGCTTCACCAGCCAGGTTTTGTTTTTTTTTTCATCCACTGGCAGCTACTAATTGCACCTGAAAGACACTGCTACGTGTTTTGCTGCAATTAATATTTCATAACCTTAAAAAAAAAAATTAAAAAAAAAAAGGAGAGAAATTAATTATCGAGGCATTTTCTCCTGGAACCAACTTAAGAGACTCTCCGTCTGGAACGAGTTTACAGCGCTAACTGTGAAGTTAAAATATTTATCTTCATAAACACGTCACTCGAGCCGTGCTATTCCTCGCAGGGTCATTAGCAAGAGGCACGTTAGTCCAATGAGGAGGTGCCTGGGAGACACAGATTTGCCTTTTGCTTCTGGGCGGGGTTAGGAGATGATTTATTAAACGAATTTGAGAGCTGCGAGTCTGGCCAGACCTCTGAGTCAAACTGCTGTAGGAAAAAAAATCCCACCAGCCGGAGCTCTTTGCAGGCAGAAGATGGGGTGCAGTCATTTTGACACAGTTGATTATTTCCTGGTGTGGAGGTGTCCTCCCCAAAAATTCCCGAGGACGTACAGCAACTGATCCGGGGACCGTCAGATTGCAGGAGGTAGTTTTTGTTTTAATTTTCTTAGGTTTTATTTTAATTCCTTTTTTTTTTTTTGTTAGATTTAATTTTAATTTTATCAGGTTTTATTTTCGCTTCCTTAGTTTTTATTTTAATTTTCTCGGGGGTTTGGGTAGGTTTGTATAAGAATCCAGGTGAGATCTCCCTGAATATAGGAGTGCAGAGCTTGGGGTATGGCACATGTTCCCACCCCTCCACCTCCTTTTTTGGGTTTAAAATGTTGGGTTTGAGCACATAAAGTTTAACCCCCTATGGCCCAATCCCAAACATGCCCTGGAGAGTGATGTCTGTGATCTGCTCTGTGTGTGGGGAGGGGATGGAGGGTTTAGGTAGTAGACTGTTTTTTTGGACTCGGGGCAGTATTTGGTGTATGTTGGGTGCTGGTATCCCAGGACATGGAGTGGGGTGAAGGACACAGGTCTTTTGGAGGTGTTGCTGCATGGTGCACTTCCCAAAGCTCCTGTCTTTGCTGGGGAGCCAGAAGTGTTTGTGTCTGCCTGGTCTTGGGACTGAGGAGGAACATGTAAAGGGAGAGCTAGTGGTGGCCCCGTGGCTGGTGACAGTGGCAGTGAAGATTATTCAAGCTGAGGAGCTGTCACTGTGTTTTTCCCCTCTGAAATCCTCTTCCTCTCCTTGGGTCCCCATCAATCATGTATGCAAATGACATGAGGAATGACACATGGTCTGACCAAGATCATTCCAGGGTCTTGCACCCCAGTCAGTGTGTGGGGCTCGCCCCTTGCTGCACCTTGGGTAGGTGGGAGTGGGATTGAAGAAGTTGTGTGATAACTGTCAGGTTGCACAGGTTCAGAAAAAGAAAGGGAGAAAGTAAGTGATGCTATTGGTGGCCTGGGAAGGGTCTCATTTCCTGTCCTCTGAGCAGATAGGTGTAGCCTTAGCAAGGCTTGAGATACATTAGTCTTCCTCTCCAAGACGAGACCTCAATTTTGGGGTGAAATTTGTGAAAACAGATCTCCTGAGCAGCGCTTTAAGCTCTCTGTGTGAAGAGGGCTGTTGGTAGAGATCCTGTTTTCTGTAGGAAACCATTTCTTGCAGAGATTTTCCAATGGGTCCGAGTTTGTGCCTTCTGCCCTCTTCTCTTCCACGTGCTGGCTGCCGACCTTCCCCAGATGTGCTGAGGTTTACAGCCCGAGGTGCTTGTCAGAAGAGGTTTCTCTTACTTTACTGGCAGGATTTGCTGTGGCAAATGTCACTCAATGTTGACTGCCTGGTCTGCTCTGCTTAGGCAACCTCAAATCTTGATGCTCTCCTTGCTCCTCCCGCTGCCCTTGGCTCGTGGTCGGGCTGGGAAGCGCTGGCTGGTGCTCTCCACATACTCTGTTCACACATTTTTCGTCAGCTCTGTCATGACTTAATCTGATCATCATTCAGCAGTGATGGCTAAATGGCACGGGGTGTGCTCAGCACTAATCACTTGAAGGAGATGTATGCAAAGGTTACATCCTGGTGGTAAATGTCATGCCCTGTGCAGTTCAATCAGGGCTGATATTTATGCGATCACTGGAGATCAGTGGAGACTGCGTGCCAGGTGGAGAGCCCTCGTCCCAGAGAAACACAGATATTTTGGCTGCAGCAGGACCTAACCCCCATTTCTGGGAAGTTGCATTGGCTGCCCTTTTCCAGCAGAAGGTTCCTGCTGCTGGTGCTTGGGTTGCAGCTGCCACAACGAGCATCCTTGGCTCACGGGAACAGGGACCTTTTGAAGGAGCAGCAGCTTCTGCTTCACCAAGTGTGACCTGGTGGCATCGTGGTCGGTGTCCTGGATGGGTGGACCTGGATTATTTCTGTTCTCAGTCCTGTGTCTTTTTGATATAAAACAGAGGAAGGAGTCCCTGGTAGGTGCTTCCAGTTCAGCTCCTGTGACAGTGGAGTTGAGACTCTGCATGTGGAAGGGACCTGGTAGAGCTTTGGCCCTGGTGTGAAACCTACCCATGGGTGTCCAGGTGAGGAAATCTCTTTCTGGAAAGCCATGGGAGCTGAAGGGTGTGATTGCCCTTTGTAGAGTGAGTTTGTTATAGTTTTAGGGAGAAGAGGGTTTTGGAATAGTATAAAACTTGGTATAAGTTTTGCTCTCAGGAGTTTCCAGGGATGTCTAAAACCAAGAGTGGAGTAAAGGAAAGATCAGAGTGGGCTGAGGAAGAACACACAAGGGAGAATAAATGGAAAAGTGGAATAAAATCAGCTTCCCTGGGTGTGGGGATAGTGGGGGGGTGTCACAGCAGGGGTGAGGGCTGGATTTGGTGTCTGGGGGTGCCTACTGGAGGTCAAATAGCAGGAAACGAGCTGTGATGGTCATGATGAGGCCGATGGTGGACTGGCAATAGGAGTGGGAAAATAAGTAGCAGCAATAGGCTGCAAGGGAGCAACTCCATAGGGTATTCTCAAACTACCACAGAGACCTTGAGGGTGTGGGGCGTGTCATAGTTAGAGTACTGAATGGTGCTTGCAACTGGTCAACTACTCAACTGGCTTTTTTCATACTCTGTGATGGAGTGGGGCTGTGTGGGACCAGGATGCTCAGCCCTTGTCCGTGCTGAGGAGCAGCAGACACCCACGAGCATGCAGGTACCAGCCCTAGTGAAACTATCCATGTGTTACTGCTGCATGGGGGAATGCGGGGGAAAACCTGGGATACGCTGAGGGGGAACAGGGAGAGAGGGGAGGATACTCTCCCAGTTTCCTTTGGGGTGCTGCAGGGCGCTTGGAGCTCGTCTTTGGTGATGGGGGTGTCCCATTCCTTGCCACTGCAGCCCTTGCTGCTGGCTGTGGTGTGTTCATCTCCCGCTTTCCCAGCCGTGCCAGGAGACATGAATTATGTATGGCCACTAAAACTCTCACCCTGTTGCTTCTGATTACAGAGAAATTACGGGTTACTGGGCCAGACTGTGCAGCCGGTGACGTCTGTGGGGCTCTGATGCCCCGGGCAGAATTCGGTCAATGATGCGTTGCTAAGTGCAGGTGTTCCAGCAGCAGCCTGACCTCAGCCCTGGAGCTCTTCTTTATCCCAAGCCTGGATTTCACAGGGAACTTGCAAGCCCTGAGACTTGCCTCAAATCGTCTGTATAATTTTTTTTTTTTTTTTTTGGGGCAAGGCATCTGTTTTGGGTGCTGTTTCCCGTGACTCAGAGGGTAAATAGCAGTTGCTGCGCTCACCTGGTTTGCTTGCTAAAAATGAATGTGAAACAGCTCAGGGGCTTGTTTCCTGGTTGTTTCCTTCTATTTCGGGCGAGTTCATCCCTGATTATGGGCTGTCAAACCTCAGAAATTCGTAACTGTCTGTCCACTCTCTAATTTTTTATTTTATTTTAAATGGAACAGAAAAGGAACATAGACTTCTTTCAGTGTGAAGTCATAAATACTGCTGAGAGGAGGTGGATTTTGCAGGACTCCTGGTGTACAACAGGTGAGGATGCATGCCTAGGTAGTGATGCAAGTGTGAGGAGCAGCCCCATTTCTTGGCAGTGGACAGTAAGTACTAAGAAGCTTTATCATGAGCACATTAAAACATTTATGTTCAGCTCCACAGATTTCCCTTGGGCCATTTGTTGTGATATGTCATATTGGGAATGTCGTGAAGAGGAGGACTGTCTTTCTCTGCTACATTTGAGACCTACAAAGCTGTAATTATAGTCATTATTTCAAGGCCATTTCCCATTCTGTGGTGCCCAAGTGGGCAGAAGGACAGAATTGGGCAATGAAGGTGTTGGAGGTGGTGTGGATTTACATCCAGGCAGGACTGTGCTTGGTGTTGGAGGAGATGGGAAGATGCATGTATGAGTCTGGGAGGAGGTGGTTGCACAATATGTGCCCACAGAATCACAAAAGCACTCACAAGCACACTTGCACACACTTTTTTACTCATGTTGGACCACTGTCCCACAGCACTGACTGTTATGTGTCCCTCTGCCACGTGCTGGAGTTTGCTGAGATCACCTTGGCTTGCAGGGAACTGTAGATAAGACAGAGCACCTCTCCCACGAGGAAAGGCTGAGAGAGTTGGAGTTGTTCAGGCTGGAGAAGAGAAGGCTCCAGGGAGACCTTATAACCCCTTCTAGTTCCTAAAGGGGCTTTGAGAAAGATGGGGACAGTCCTAGCAGGGCCTGTTGCAATATCACAAGGGGTATGGATTTTAAACTGAAAGATGATCCATTTAAACTAGATACAAGGAGGAAGGTTTTTACAATAAGGCTGGTAAAACACTGGCACAGGTTGCCCAGAGAGGTGATGGATGCTCCATCCCTGGCAACATTCCAGGCCAGGATAGGTGGGGATCTCATTGAAGATGTCCCTGTTCATGGCAGGAGTTTGAATTGGATGATCTTTAAATGTCTTTCCCAACTCAAACCCCTCTGTGATGCCTCCTGGATCCTGGCATCAGTCAGCTCTTATGTGCAGATGGGAATGCTGCTGATCCCCACAGTTGCTGCATGGCAGGTAACTACAGACAAGTCAGCCTGTGGGGGGAAGTAAGGTGAGGACAGGTAGCAAAAAGCTGATGTTGAGGACTGAAATGCATCCCAGGAGGTGAGGTACCCCTGGGGGCACACCTGGGTGTCTCCCTCCTTTGGCCACTGCCTCCCTGTGTGACCACAACAGGTCCCTCCAGGTTTTGTGTTTCCACTGCTGTGTTGGTGGAGCACCTCCTTGCTTTTCCAGGGCAGGGATTGTCTTTGATGTTGCAAGTAAAGCAGTAGTGGCTGGCCTAGCATGATAATATGCCTTCTTGGCAAGGTCTGTGGACCTCTCTGTAGTATGGATGGGTAATTGTAGTGACACAACTTCAGCCAGTGCCCAAAGCCAGTAGCTGTGGTTCTTCTGATGTTTCCATCCCTGACTTTCCAAGATGTTAAAGTCTGCAGTGAAGTGACCCTGACTTTCATCAACCATCCAGACTTTTAGATCATTGCCTCATAAAACTTGTGCAAAATAAACACAAAGTTCAAAACAAGGGATGGCTTGGATTTTCCTCTGGACCCCAGAGATTGTTATATTGATCTTTTCAAACTTTATAGAACGCAGTGACAGATTGGCAAATTGGGTGGGATAATCACCTGGAATGAAAGAGGTCGATGAAAGAGTTTTGGGGCAGTGAAAAAGAGATGGGGAACCTTAGACTGCTGGCCATCCAGTTAACCTAACTATAGCCAAGCAGTGTCCATCTTCATGGAGAGGGCTGTTAAGCATTGGAAGGGGCTGCCCAGGGAGATTTTGGAGTCCCCATCCCTGGAGATGTCCCAGGAACGACTGGACGTGGCACTCAGTGCTCTGGGCTGGGTGACAAGGTGGGGATCAGTCAGAGGGTAGCCCTGATGGCCTTGGAGGGCTTTTTCAGCCTTAATGATTATTAATCAGTCAGGAGGTGGGATGATCCTGTGTGATGTAGTTGGTGGCAGGTGGGAGTGGCTCCGGAAAGAGAGGACTTGGAATGGGCAGCACAAGGGAGGAGCACACAGCTCAGTCCCATCTGGTGGGAGACTGGAGCTGAATGTTTGTTGTGGTGCTAATTTCTGCTAATGAGCAAAGGGCAAGGCTTGAGATCCAGCTGCTTGGATGGGTTGGGGTTTTAGAACAGAACAGGGTTGGATTAATGCAAATTTAATCAAATTTGAGAGGGAGAGTGGTTTTATTTTCCCTTTTAAATCCTCTGTGGGCTCTTCACAATGAACTTCTGGTGACTTCCATGGTGTGAGTTCTGCTCAGGTTCCATGCACGACCCTGACTAAGCCACTCTAGATGAGATACATTAAACTGATTTTGGTGGGTACCTAAATAAGGGCTGGAATCCCCGTGCACCTGGTCCTCAGCTATGAATCCTGTGAGTTAATCCCATCTGGGGACTACCCAAGCACATAGGCTTAAGTGTGTTTATCTGGTAATTGAATTCCTGTGCTTTTTTTCCCAACTGGGGGATCAGAAATGATGCTTTTCTCCCAACCTCTGTGAGGTTTATGGGGCACCTGGAAAGATGGGGCTACAGCAGTGTGGAGCTTTCCAGAAAAATAGGAGGGAATTTGCCATCTACTCCTTGTGATAGTGATTTGTAAAGCCAGCTGATGCCTGTGGACTAGTGATCACAGGGGTAGATCTTTCAGGTCTGTCTGATGCTTTGGTTTCTTTGCTCCTTTGTAGGTGGAGGTGGCTGAAATTTTAGGGCCCAAATCCCCAGGAGACCATCTGAGCAAGTTATTTTTGCTGTTTTTTTTTTTTTTCTTTTAGTCAAAAGGCCTCCTCCCTTCCCCTTCAAAGCCTTCCTCTGCTCTTCATTTATTCCTCTGAAATCATCCTGTTTCCTTCTTCCCACCAGGATTCCCTCCCTACCAAGAAAACCCAAGCTGCATATTTTAATGCTTGAGATAGATATAAAATATGATTGAGGGTCTGGGCACCTCCATCACAAAATGCCTGCCATGCCTGTGAAGGTTTTTCCAAACAGCTACTGCCTGCAAATGCTGGCTGTGAGGAGACTGGCCTCTTGGAGAAGGGCTTTTTGCATTAGGTGACTGTGTGCTGGGGTTCAGAGCACCACTGAATGCAGGCTGGGTGATTCCCCTCCAATCAGTGGGTTTTCCAAGCCCTTATTCCCATCTCCACATACCCAAGGGACAGTCTGGAGGAGCACAAGCTCTCAGTACCTCTGGTGTAATTCATCCTCACTGGGCAGCATCCCTAATTTTGCTGTCATTTGCGAGGGTGCAGCTCTGATGGCTCTGCTGGGAGCGTTATCCCTGCACGGTAATGGAGGAGTAGTCAGGGTTTTTTTAATCACTTATTCCAGATGTAATTCCCAGGCTGTTCTGAGTCATGTCAAGAGCTGCAAAACAAGGCGTCCAGCCTCCGTCCCTCACGTTGGGCAGCCGATGACATCGGTGGTGCACAGCACTCCTAGCCCTGCCTGCCGTGCCCTGGCTCTGCACACACACAGCCCCGGGAAAAGAGAGGTCCCTCTCTGCTAGAAAAAAGAAGTGCAAGGGGCAAAAATGTGAGCCAAAGGGCGTTTTGCCACAGTGACAGCGAGCGTGGCTCTCAAAAGCTGTCTCGGAGCTGTTCTGCGGGTCTGTGGGAGTGATTTAAAACACGCACATACTGTGAGGAAAACCACCTGGCAGCCAGGGGAGACGCTGCATCTCAGGAGGAGGGTGTGGTTTAGGAGGTACCATCTGCTCCCTGCAGTACAGGGTGCTGTTAGGGAGCATGGATAGGTGGCTGTTGGGAGGAGAAAGAAGAGGGGTGAAATGGTGCCTCCCATTGTTGCCCAGAGAGGTGGTGCGTGCCCCACCCCTGAAAATACTCAAGACCAGCTCTGAACCTGATCTAGTTGAAGATGTCTCTGCCCATGGCAGGGGAATTTGGACTAGATGACCTTTAAAGGTCCCTTCCAACCCAAAAGATTCTATGGTTCTGTGATTCCCAGGGGCTCTGTATTTCCCATAAGGCTGCTTTGGGTGAAGGCCAGAGATACATCTGGCCAGGACTGTGGGTGCCCAGATATGCTCGACGGGGAGAAGCATCCTGGGATCCCCTGGGATGAGATTTCTGGGAAGGAAACGTCCCATCTCCCTCAACCCAGAAGGCTGGGGGAGATTGGGTTAACAACTCATTATTGCTGGTGCACTCAGGGGGCAAGGCGGTTTTACTTTGTTTTATTTTGATGTTAAAGATATCCTTTAAAGAAGTGTCAGCCCATAGATTGTCACTTTTATGATTCAAAAATTGTAGCTGCTTGCCTGGGGTGTATTCGAGAACAGCAAGGAAGAGACTGTATTAGATTAACAAGTGAGGGTTTAATCCATTCTCATTATTTGTGTAATAATGTCCTCTAATTAATAGGTAATGGGCAGCCTCTGGATTAATCCATGAGTGGGGTCTGCAGTGATGCCATCAGAAAAGGATTTTATTGCTGGGAAGTACAGCTTTGTTTAGTTTTTCTAGTAAATTTAGTAACTGTGAGAGCCAAAGGGTGTCTGTGAGAGTGTGTGCAGTGCCTGGGGTGGTAGGGTCTTTCAGGGACAACATGCAAATTCCCTAAATGCATCAGACCTGGAACGCAACCAGGGTTTTGTTCAAATTCTATAGCTGGTCTACTGCAGGCAGGGGCCAGCCAAGAAGCTGTTCCTGTGTTTTAATCTGCCATAAGTAGGTTGGAAAGTAGCTGCTTGTATCGTGGCCATGGTTTCCCCCTGTTTTGTCCTTAAAAACCTACCATGCTGTCATTTTGGTGTCCCTTCTTCAGCTGGTGGATGGATACCTTCCTGCTGGTCTACAGGCACAAGAGTGGTTCCTGTCTCAGAGACATGCCAGGAGGGGGATCTCTCTCTCTATCTCCATCTCTGTTTCTCTCTTCTTTCTTATGCTTTGGTTATGACAGTGTTTGTGATAAGTGGAACAGGATTACTTCAGATACAGATCTTGGCATGAAGCAAAACCTCATATTAAATTTTTGGGGTGGAAAGGAGATAGAAGATGGGAGGCCAGCCTCTTCACTGAAGGTAGGTCCTGGCAGCAGGTAGGACTTGAGGCTCAGAGAACTGCAGGATGCAGCATTTGGAGAGCTCACCTTGTGAGATGAAACAGGCAAAGGGATGCAGATGTAGAGGAAAACTGGGAAAGCAATGGGATGTAGATCCAGGATAGCTGTTTCTTGGTTTTCTTCTTCACCAAACTGCCTTAGTGCTGTCCCACCTTAATTCTGGTGACTATTTTGCCCCAAGAGATTGAAAGACTTTTCCCTACATCCTGATGTGCACTTAAACACTGGCCCAGGTTGCCCAAAGAAGCTGTGGCTGTTCCATCCCTGGAAGTGACCAAGGCCAGGTTTGATGGGGCTTGGAGCAACCTGGTCTAGTGGAAGGTGTCCCTGCCCATGGCTGGGGGTGGAATGAGATGAACCTTAAGGTCCCTTCCAACCCAAACCATTCTGTGATGTTGTTTCCTACGGTGATAATCATGCTGCCTTCAGAGAGATGTTGTGGATGTGGCTTTGGCTCTGTGTTGGGATTTGCACCTGCTTGTACCAGCAGTGAGCTGAGACCTTAGAGCTTATTTAATTTCCTTTCAGTTAATCCACTCCCATCCTCAGATGGGAGAACTTCAGATACCTGCCCAGGGAGTTTTTCCGCTTGTTTTCCACTGAACTCTTGTGAGATACCATGGTCTTTGAGTGATGCTTATAGGCTCTGTCAGAGGAGAAACATTGTTCTGATGGACAGCAGGTATTCTGGAAATAAATTACACAAAATCCCCCAGATTGTGGAAATAAAAAATGTGTATTTTTGTTGCTTCTGTGGCTGTGAACAATCTCGCCTCACCAAAGGCTGCACTTCAAAAGAGAAAACACAATTTGGCTAAAATTGCCTGAATGAGGTCATAAAATTATACTCCATGAATGGTCCCGTTATTCACAAAGCACAGTTGCTTGGATGGAAATTGCTGAGGACCTTTCACTGATACAGTGAGGAAAAGGCAGAGGTTTCATGAGCCTCCTACAGTTTAGCTGCTGAGGGGATTAATACTAATGTAGCAGCCAAATACCCTGTTAGAGCCCATTTATTCTCTACTATACTCCAGGGGCAGTTGCTCCTTGGATGTGATCTTGAGCAGAGCTCATCAGATACTGCTTGCAAGGAAATACATTTATTTTATACCTCAAACATCAAAACGTGTGTCCAGGAACTCCTTTCCCAAAGCCTGGAGCTCTTCCTTGCCATTGCTCCTTTCTGTGAGTTGCTACTCATGTGTGGGATGCTTCTGAATGTGGTGTTGGTGGGAGAAAATACCTCATGCAGTGGATTCTCCACTTGCCTGCAATGACAGAGAACTCCTACATGAGCGAAATAGTTACTGAAATTATTTGCTGTGCCAATCAACAAGGTCTGGACTCGTTCTTGAAGAGTCAAGGAACCTTTAATGCATCTTGCCTGGAAGAGTGCATGTGCATCAAGTCTTGGATGCACCACCTTAGTGCTTTGGTCCAGTACTCACACACCTGGCAGGCTCAACAGGATTTCCTTCACTGCCTTGATTTCCAGCTGGAGGATTCCTGCTGATGAAAAGTGCAGGTCTGACTTTGTACCGACAGGTTTTCAGTTTAGGAGTCCAGAGAAAATGAGCAGCCTTAAATTAATGGCTGTATTAATAGCCTTTAATTGTCAGAGGGCAGGGTTAGATGGGATATTCTTGGCCGTGAGGGTGGTGAGGCCTGGCACAGGTTGCCCAGAGAAGCTGTGGCTGCCCCTGGATCCCTGGAAGTGTCCAAGGCCAAGTTGGACAAGGCTTGGAACAGCCTGGTCTGGTGTTTCTGCGCATGGCAGGGTGGGTAGAAGTAGATGATCTTTAAAGCCCCTTCCAACACAAATCATTCTAGGATTCCCAGGAACTCTGTATTTCTCATAAGATTGCTTTTTAATTTTTTTTGTAGTTCAGCAGGTGAAGAGCCAACTTCTGTTAATAAGAGATTTTGGCTGAGCTTCAGGCATCGAAAGTTAAAAATCTGCAGAAGGGCATGGATTAAATACAGAAGTGTGGAGAATGGAGGAAAGGCTGAATGCGAAGAGGCTGCTTCTTCTGTCCCTAACCTCAAAAAGGCGAGAGGTAAAGGGATCCAGAGAAAGGACAACAGGGAAGAAAAGCAAAATATAGATCTCCTTTTTTTTTTTTTTCCCTCCTTCTTTTGCTATTGCATTAATTCTCTTTTTTCTGCAGGTGTCTTACAAAAGCAGTGTTTTGTCCTCTTCTGTATTTCGTGCCTCCCATGTCCATGCCAGGATACCTGCTTTTATATGGTGGACAATGGGAGTGCAGCTGGCACTGAGCTGAAGCCTGAGCTGTTCTGCACCTCATGTGGATTCGAGTTCAAATAAACAGTTTGACTCGCTCAAGGAGTGAATCAGAAGAAGGAACTTGAGCCTCTAGCCTACAAGCACCGTGCTGTGAAAGCAAGGTGTATAAACATATGAGTTATTCTTTAGTGTGCAGTTCAATGTGAGGCTTGTGCTTGGAGGAGAGTCGGCGCTTCAGACCTCCCGTAGCCCTGTTCAGGGTCTTGGTGGAGAGTGCAGGGATATCTTGGATTAGACTTTACAGAAGGAGAGTGAAGTCTCTTGTAGGTTGGTTATCTGTCTGGTTCTCAGGTTTATCTTTGGTGCTAAGTGCTTCCAGTTTGAGTAAATGACAATGTTAAGAGGTAAAAACAGGAAAAGCAACCCATCCAGAGCCCCCACAGCAAAATGGGGATAAGGTGTTACTAATGGCAGGGGACTCTATACTCAGATTTCTTGCTGTTGGACAAAGTAGGTACCTTGTTAGCAATGCCTGGGGACAGGTTCTCCTGGCTGGACTGACTCAGAAACACTTTGGTCCATCAGTCACTCAGCAAGGTCACACCAGAGTGGTGACAGATTAAAGCCTAATGGTGCAAGTTTTCCTTTAGCCATTGTCTATCCAAGCTGGATGGGAACCACTGAGTATGACAAGGGGGAGTGGTTTGAAACTAAATGAGGAGAGATTTAGAATAGATGTTAGCAAGAAACTCTTGCTTGTGAGGGTAGTGAGACCCTGACACATGTGGCTGCCTCATCTCTGGAAGTGTCCAAGGCAAGGTTGGACACAGCCCTGAACAACCTGACCTAGCAGGTAGCATCCCCATGGTAGTTGGGGGTGGAACTAGATGATCTTTAATCACTGTTCTGTGATTCTATGTGACATCTTCTAGCAGGGTACAGCTTCCTACAGCCCAAGTTCCTGGTGAGCACTGCAGCCGGTCTGGGGTCTCTGCTGAGTCCCACCACCAGCCTGTGGAAAAGCAAGAATGGGTGTGACCACCCATGTGTCCCCAAAAGTCTTCACCAAGGCTTTTGGTCAATGGATTTGCTTATGTGCACAAGTGTTACTCATATGAAGTATAAGTATGCTTATCTGCACGTATGTTACTCATACTCGTTGTGAGACGATGCCTTTGGTTCTCATTGCTGTCTGGTTTTGTCTTGCCTCCAAAGCCTTGCAAATCATTCATGGCATGACATGGTCATCTGTGTATGGGAGGTGAGATCTACTCAGAAATTGTTTTTATTATGTGTTAGCACTAGCAGATAAATAATGTTCCCTCTGAGTTGTGCACGGGGAGACAGTTTTCTCCTGTGCCTTCAAATCAAGTGGTTAATAAAAGCCATTAATCCCCATGAATGACAGCAGTATATTAGAAGTGAAACACATGTTAAAATAATTTGAGAGGCTGTTTTCAGGTCATAGGCTAACCCATTCTCTTCATATATAATATTTTCATGAGGTGTAAACACTTCCAGGCTTGAGATGTTGGCTGGAGATCAAGCTTTGGGAATGTACAGAGGTGGATCATCCATCTGAGGGTATCAGCATCACAGTCTGGACCAAAACTAAACTGAACTTCCAATGTAAGTTAATTAAAGTAGATTTAGATTGGATATTAGGAAGAAATTTTATACTGTGAGGGTGGTGAGGCCCTGGCACAGGTTGCCCAGAGAAGCTGTGGCTACCCCTTCCCTGAAAGTGTTGAAGGCCAGGATGGATGGGGCTTGGAGCAACTTGGGCTAGTGGAAGGAGTCCCTGCCCATGGCAGGGGGTTTGGAACTTGGATGGTCTTAAAGGTCCCTCCCAGCCCAAACCATTCTGTGATTCTGTGAATTCAAAAGTTGAATTTGGGAAAGCCTGAACTATGCATAAGCTTAAATTGAATTTGGCAAGTGGACGTGTTGAAAATCTCCAGGGAGAGTTAATTTATTTTTAATGTCCAGGCATTTCATGTGAGATGACAAAATGAAATGTGTCATTTTGGAAATGCCAAAACATTTTGACATCTTCTCAATGAAGCTTTTTAATTTTTTGTTTGGAAAATACAGTTAACAGTTAGAAGGAGGAAAGGTTAAACAAGACTTGGTAGTGAACTAGTACATTTTGTTTTGATTCAAACAAAACATGTAGGGGTAGCAAACTTTTTCTTTTTCCATCTTGCCGAACCCCTTTCCCTTCCCCCCCAAATCTGTTTCTCATTGACTCAAGCTATTTTTCTCTCACTTTTAGCACAAATAAGAGAGTCACTGGATTAAAAAAAATTAATTTATTCACCCCTTCCAGCTCCCGGAATGCCCTGGTTTGGAAATTGTGACAAGAACTGATGGAAAACCCTTGCGGGAATAGGTAGAACAACCCCTTAGCATCTGGTGATCCTAAAGACAGGATTTCATGGTGGGGCTGTAAGGAGGCCTGTGATGCCCAACGCAGCATCCCAGCCCTCCCTGGCCATCCTGGGCTCCACAGGTGAGCAGGTGGGACCCTGAATAACCCAATGGCAGGAGTTACTGAGGGGCCACTGGGGGGCTGGAGAAGGTGATGAGGCACTTTGGGGAGGTGGCACCACAGCTTATGGAGCATTATCCCAGCTGAACCCACCAAGCACAGACAGGTGGTGGATGCCCTGTCTCTGGGAGTGTTCAAGGCCAGGCTGGATGAGTCTTGGAGCAACCTTGTCTAGTGGAAGGTTCCCTGCCCATGGCAGGGGCGTTGAACGAGGTGGTCCCTTCCAACACAAACCGTTCTATGATTTTACAGTTCTAAGCTGCTGTGCTCTCCTACCACCATCTTCCTATCTGCCTGAAAGCAAACTCTGTTGTTTTTTTTCTGGGCAGTGCCTCTTTTTTGGAGATTAAACTCAACAGACAGCTCAGTGGTGCAAGATGTTTTGCTTTGTAGGGCTTGTTACCACCCGTCTGGAGGTGGAGCGAGACTGTTCCGACACTGGGTACTGCAACAAGCCATTGATCTTGACGTGCCCTCTTTGCAGGCAGTAATGTGTGTTCTTTCCTTAGCATTTTGGGCAGGAGATGCATCATGCTGCCTGCTGGAGCCCAGGGAGGAGCATCATCAAAATGAGGGATGCCAGAGACTTAATTGATCTTTGAGGATCAGCCCCCAGCTCATTTCTGTCTTCAGCTCCTTTCTACTGTAATCATTCCCCTGGGTTCGAAGAACTGGTAAGAGAAGAATTTTGCTTTGGAGTGAGCCTCTACTAGTTTTATGCTGGGTTCTGGAGGAAACCATGCAATATTCAGTAGGAAGGAAACAGATGAGATCGGAAAAAAAAAATAAAAAATCACAGGGTTGTCCAGAAATTACTCTGAAAAAGCTGCTGAATTTCCAAACCAGAGCATGAAAACCTTTGTGCCTTTTTCCCCTATTCAAACCATCCCTTTTCAATCTGCGGGGATGTAATTCTCTGTCGTGTTATCAGTTGCTCAGCAGCCCATTCCTGCCAAAATACTGGCAGCCTTTTTTGCAAGGGCAACATCATCAAATGGAGGGGCTGAGGAGATTGGAGGTCAGGGCTGGACAATTTGACTTCCCTAATTGCCAGGCAAAGCTTCCAAATTCATCCCAAAAGCAAGTCAGGGGTGGTTGGGAGGCGTGGGGGGTGGGGAGTGAGGGATCCCACTGGAATTGCTGGAGAATCCCAATTCCCGCTGGTGACTCGGAGCTGTCAACGCCACGACGTGCGAGACGGAGGTCTCAAACCTCTGGAGGGACATTTTGCACAGTGTGGATCCAGTAGCTGTCATCCACATCCGAGGTTTGGGAAGAGCTGTGTGCGGAGGGGTGGCAGCATCCTCGTAGCTTTTGTTTCTTTAATTGCTAACAGCAAGGCATTGCTCTTCACTGGAGGAGAGGGGGGAGGCTCAAGTTCATATTTTCTCTTCTCCTGTTACTTTTACCTGACTCGCTTCACTCTCTGCTGGTGGATATTTCTGCTGTTAAGATAGACTTAACTAGCACCAGAGCAGTACTTATTGTTTTTTTTAGAGCTCATTTAATGAGATGGCAATAGGGAAATGTCACCAAACATTTGCTTGGTGCTGCCTAAGTGTTGGTGTAGCAGGGCCTTCAGATGGTTGCCCTTATGTGGGGGAAAAACGTTTTGTGTTACTCATGCTGTAAACAATTGTGTCTGGAAAAGGCAACTTGTAGCTCTCTTTGCCACAGGGTGCAAGGCAAAATTCATTTTCTGTGTCAGCAGCAGAGTTTGGAGGGGATCTGGAAGGGATTTGTGTGGCTTGATAGGTAAAACTAAACCTGCTCTGCATGGTGGTTTTTCTTTTGCTTTAGCTGCTGTGGCCCTAATCCTAAAAAAAGGCAGAGTTGTCACCCTTGGGCTATTTTGTGCAAATCCCTGATGCACTAGTGACTATTTGTTGGTGAGTTTGTAAGTGACTATTGTTGGTGATGTCTCTGCTTGACACAATGGGGAGAGATACCGTAGAATCCAAGAAGGGTTTGAGTTGGAAGGGATCAAAAGATCATCTTAGAAATCATCTCATTCCACCCCCTGCCATGGGCAGGGACACCTTCCACTAGCCAAAGTTGCTCCAAGCCCCATCCAACTTGGCCTTGGACACTTACAGGGATGGGGCAGCCACAGCTTCTCTGGGCAACCTGTGCCAGGGCCTCCCCACCCTCACAGAGAATTCCTTCCCAACATCCCATCTAACTCTGCCCTCTGGCAGTGGGAAGCCATTCCCCCTTGTCCTGTCCCGCCATTCCTTGTCCAAAGTCTATTTAGGCTGTCTGTGTTTTATTTTTTTCTTTATATAGTGCAAGTGGGGAGTGCCCACATGATGATACAAAGCAGGGAGAGAAATGCTGCTAAATGCTGATTATTTCTTCGGGTGGGCACTGCAAGGGTTCACTCAGAGGTGTGGGGGGAAGGTTGTTTTTGTGATTCTGTAAATGGCTGCACTTAAAGATGGTGATTTGAATTGCTCTGATCCCTAATATATATTTTTTTTTATTTATATATATTTATTTGCCTGGGTACAGCCAGTGGGGCAAGGCTTTGGCTTAACCTCCCCCCGCCTCCCTTATTAGCCAGGATGCTTCTGTTATCTTTTGAGATGAAAGGTGCCCCAGAAATGTAAACTACCAATGAGCCGTGCTCCTTTTAATGTAAAATACTGATAATAAATACTATCCTGCTGTTCTCCTCGTCCCTTGGCATCACAAAGCACTCCATAAATTGCACTCCAGCCCTTTGCATTCCAGCTGTTGCACGTACCGAGATAGAGCCGTGCGTGGGAATAAAAGAAATACTATCTTTGGGGGCACTGCTTATGTTACCCACAGGTTAATGTGAGTGGTTTGTGTTTCCCTTCACTCCCCCTTATCCCAGACTCTGATCCATGTTGATTTGGAGGCTGAGTTCAGCCTGCAGCAGTTTATGCCTTTTATTTCAGATGAGCCCTCGTACCAGCTTGGCACAGTGGCCGCCTCGCATCCCTCTGGCCAGGGCAAAGCTGGTGACCTGTTTTTCGCTCACCAGGCAGTGAGTTGAGGCTCAATGAAATACTGGGTGTTCACCTGCGCTAGAAAAAGTGCGGGGTCATATTTTTGGCCACCTTGCTTCACTGCCTTTTCCCATGGATCTGAAACTGGCGCCTGGCGCGAAGCGATGCTCAGGTTTCCCTTTGGCAAGTGGTGTTCCCCTCCCTTCTGGGCTTAGGTTTTTGTTCATGGAAGAGAGTCTCAGCCGCCCCTAAATCACATTTCCCTTCTGTCAGCTGCACCTTCTTTCCATCCAGCATCCACTCAGAGGGTGAGTGTTTGGGAGGAGGGACAAGTGTGTCTGAGCTCTGAAATTTCTCCATAGGGACCTCCTGGCTTCTCAGTACATCCTTTAGCTCTCTGATTGCCCTTCCTTCCTTATTCCCATGCTTTTGGCCAAGGAGAGAACATAAACCAGTAAGCCACATGCTGTCCCAGCCCATGCACAGCAGGCAAAATTCCCCAAGTGAAATTTATTTTTTATTTTCATTAGACGTCCAAAACTCTTTCCTAACACTGAACCATCTACATTTTGGAATTATAAAATGGTTTGGTTTGGAAAGGACTTTTCAAGGCCATCTATCCAACCCCCTTGTGATGAGCAGGGACATCTTCCCCTAGATCAGGTTGCTCAGAGCCCCCTCCAACCTGGCCATGAATGTTTCCAAGGATGGGGCAGACACTGCCTCTTTGGAGGTTGTTTTTGTCCTCCAAAAGTGGAAAGCTAAAAGATGTCATTGATATGGAACTGCAAACTGGCCTCCACACTCTTGTTTGGAGAGGCTCAGCCAGGAGCCTTATCCAAATAATCCAAATTCAGACTGGACTCCCGTGATCTGGCAGCAGCCCAGGGGATGATAACCTCCATCACAAAGGTCCAATCCAGCAGCCTGGGTTATTTTAAAGCAGGCAAGTGGAAGAACCCACTGAGATAAATGCTCAGGTAATCACACAGGTCCAAACTGTGAAACCACCTTATGTCATCAAAGCAATTTGAAAATCAATTTGATGTCTGGCAGGGAGGCAGACACGTCAGGTCCCTTTGGCGTTCATTAGCATTCAGGTGGCAGCGCTCTGCCAAAGCTGCTTTTGCTGGGAAAGCCATTAGAAAAAAAAAATTAAAGGAGGGGGAAAAATTAAAATTAAGCATTAACCATAATTTCCTCTCATTAAAGGTAACAACAGCCCCAGTGTCAGTCTGGAACGGGGCTGGCTGATGGGTTTTTGAGACAGGGAAGCAGAGTGCACACCACAGAAGTGAAGTGATGATCAAATAAGAAAGCAAATGAGGCTCCCCCCTCGTTTTTAACAAAGGCAGGAGCGGGGCCAGTGGCAGAGTGGTTTAACCGAGCAGTTAGAAAATTGGAGGTCAAAGCCTGACATGGCTATTGATGAATTGAGGGTGTTGGAAGAAGAGTAGCAGACATCACGAGTGGGCTGCAGGGACTGGAACATGAAGCAAGATTAAAAGAAGTTAAGTACCTGGAGGTGGTGTGGCTGCATGGCAGCGAGGTGAACCATAATTACAGTCACCACATACTGCAGACTGGAGAGAGACAAAGGGAGAGAGGATCAGAGTGGGGTAAGGCAGAGAAAGGGGGTAAATTCAGGCTGTTCTCTCCAGATGCTGTATTTCAGCAGGCTGTGTGGTGCAACACCTGCTGCTCACCTCTTTTTGGCCATCTCTTCCTGAGTTATTCTAGTTAATACACTGATGTTTCCCATATAGCTGCAGGTCATTAATGAAGGGCTGGATTTTGCTCTGCTGGCTGGAGATGGGATTGTCTAAGGCAACCTACAGTGCCTGCTGCTGTAAAGCATCCTCATGGGCATTGTGTTCAAGGCTTGAAGGAGCAAATCCTTTTAAGATCTGGCCTGGTAGTTCTATACTGTGAGGGTCATACTAGGCAAGGTGTTGGGATGGAGCTGGCTCAGGGCTCTCAGGAAGGAGTTTCTACCTGGAATGGTCAGGTGTCAGGCTCATGTTGCAGCTCTTCTTGCAGTGGTGTCACTTACTTGCTCTCATTTGATGAGGTCGCTCGTTTTCATGAAGACTTTTATGAGCTTCATAACTTCCTATCATCATGCCTCCCTTTGAAACTAAGTGGAGATGATGCCCTGGGCAGGTGACGTACTGAAAATTGTAGATGCAGAGACTTGCATGTGGGTTTTTTTATTAAGCTTTCTAGTTTACAAATTCAAGCACTAAATGAATCCCTAACCATTGCGACTGCAAAATTGTGAATCCAGGCATGGCAGCACCTCCCTGAGTCTGCAGGTAGCCTGAGACAGTGAAAGAAAGGGTGAAACTCCTCCTCTGTCCTTTACCAAATGCTTCTACCACTCAGCTTGGTGACTTTGCCTTGTTTGGTCTAGACTAACCTTTTCTCCTGGTGGTTGTCTTGGTTTCTTAGTCAACGAAGGGAACGGACTAAGGAATGGCAGGGGGTTTGGAACTAGATGGCCTTTCAGGTCCCTTCCAACCCATACCAGCCTGTGATTCTATGATTCTGAATCTCCCAAAGCGTGTATGAACTGTACTTTTCCATTCTTGCATTGTGATGGATCGATTGATTGATTGAGGCCATGTCTGCATATACCATTTTTCAGCCTGGCTTCCAAGGAAACAAACCTGAGACCTGGCTCTGTCTCTGTCCACATATCTCCTGTCAGTAATTCTTGCACCATGTGGTGGCTCAGGGTCGAATCTGTCGGAGGGCTAGGAATAATTTGAAACTCCTAGGTTTCTTCAGAATAAATATCTTGCCAGAGACCCTAATGACCTGAGTGAGGAAACATCTGCAGTGATACGAGACACCAGTGAATCTGGTGATGGCAGAGCTGTGTGATGTGGTTACCACCCAACTGCAGATGGGTGGATGCTTTTAAACAAATTAATCCTAGGGGTGCCTGCAATCTCTGTGCAGCCAGACACTCCTAGAATGAATCCTGGACCTGATTCTGAGCTGTCTGGCATCTCATGTAGTCATTCAGCTTCTGCAGAGCAGGGACAAGGAGCAGCCACGCTGATGTTTGACTGTGAGGCACCGAGGGATTGAGCCTTTTGCATGTGTCTGAGCAGGGCAGACATGAGCCTTGAGTCAAATTAAAAAACACAGCGACTTCTGAGTTCGTTAGACATGACTAAGGGCTGCTTGGGTTAATGGAAAAGTTGAGGAAAGCTTAATTGTTCCTGCATAAAGAGCACATGGAGGAGCTGTGAAGGCAATCAGAGGCGATGTGTGTAAGGTGTTACTTGTCTGCTTGTAGGGTGGAAGTGGGTAGATAAGCCAGCATCACTATGTACAAGAAAGAAAAATCTAAGACTCAGAAGCTTTTATTTTGAGGGCTGTTGGTGCCAGAAGCAGCTGCAGCAGGGAGCTGGCCTGACATGCTTTGGGTTCAGCTGTGGTTCAGCATTCTTTTCTTTTTTTTTTTTTTTTTTTAACACATTTACTTTATATTGAGGGATTTTTTGCCAACTGATATACCATGTGCCTGTGACCAATCTTGCTGTGTGCTGTGTGGGGCTTGGCTGTCCCCCACAGCTGGCATGGAGCTCTTCTGTAAGTGCTAATGGCTGGAAGGGCATCCTTTTTCCATGTGCCTGCAGACCCATTTCAGCTCAGTGCTGGTGGACACATGGACCAAGCTGGAGGTACTCAGAGCTGCACTGGAAGTTGGGCAGTGACACAGAGCAAGTAGGTACTGATGGCCCCCTCCCTGCAGTGATTTCCCAGTGTTTTCCCCGGCCATCCTGGAATCCTACCTTCCCTACCTTTGTGTTGGGAGAGACCTTAAAGCTCATCCAGTTCCCCCCCTGCCATGAGCAGGGACACCTTCCCCCAGAACAGGGTGCAGTGACAGAGCAGGGAGGGCCAGCTGCCTTTTTCTGCTGCCCAAGGGTGAGAGGTGGGGCTGGGCAACCTTCAAATCTCTCAACAAAGCCTCGGCAAGGGTGTCACCTCCTCTCTGCCCTCCCTAACCACTCCATCCCATCCTAATACGTGTTTGTGCCTCACAGATTTCCACTCCTTAAACACCTGGTAGCCACAAACAGGCTCAGCTCTTGCTTGCACATCACTTGCTGATTTGTTTTACGACTGTGTGGCTGCTTTTTTGTCTACCCAGGGAAGGTGGGAGAAGAGGTAAAGGAAAGAGAAATGGTTGGGAAAGGCACCATGATTGTTGGGGTGACAGCTCAGGTCGCTGCTGCTGCCCCAAGGGGAGAGGGGGGGCACCAGGGCAAGCACAGGGAACCCCAGCCAGCATCTGTGCATCCTTCCACCACAGGAGCAAGGAGTCAAGTAAAGTTTAGTAAGTGTTATATCAACGCAGGAAAAACGTACTTGATGCAGAAACAAACTGACCATGAGGTGGAATAAAAATTTTATGTGTTGTCTCTTTTTCTTTCTCCCTCTTTCACACCTCAGTAGCTCACACTGAAGTTGTCTGGGTGGGTCTGATCTCAGCGCTCGGGTCATTTTATGACTGTTCTTGCTGTTTTCATGGGAGTAAAGTGATTTATGTACATCTTTGCAGATCTGGGCCTTTAGCTAATATCGAAGTGCACACCCACGCATGCCACTATGGCAACATCTAATAACCCCTGTGTAGAAAAATATTTCCTTTTCATTGTAGCAGTTAAGCTGGAATTTCTGAGAGGACTGATGGCATGAAGTGCTGAACTCCCACCCAGGTAAATAACAGTTGAGCACGTTATTCTTTCTAAGACTTTTTTTTTGAAAAACTCCTTGGTGCTTCTCTCTGCTTGATGGTGGATTGTGGGGGGGAGATGAGGCAGCTGGAGCTTGGGTGGCTTCCTGACTGGAACATCTAGGCATCACCCCAGAGCTCTTGTGCTGGGAAAAACGATCCAGCCAGTGCTGTGCAAGGCAAGGTGGTGCTCGATGGGGAGGATCCTGAGGTTTGTCCTGGTCTTTCCTCGATAACTGTCTTTCCCCAGGGTGACTGCAGGACTTGAATTCCATTTTGGCAGCTCTGGCTCCTCACCCTGCTACCTTCAAGGGCTATATCTTCCCTGGGAGAGGTTTGCACTGTGGTGATGATGGTGAGATCCCTTCTGGTCCTGGATGGTGCTCCTGCTCCTCAGCAATTAGGTCCCAAATGCTCGGTGTTCTCCAACAGTGCTGGTTTGCAGGACTTAAGATTTAATGCAGCATTGGGCCCCAGAATGTTGTCTCACCCTGGGTAATACTGAGGGAGGTTATGTGTGGATACCAGGAGGAGATCCCTGACAGTGTTTTGAAGCCGAGGGAGGGAGAGGGGAGGAATAAAATAGCAATAAGAGAGTGTTTGTCCCCCCAGCCAGCAAAGCAGGATTAATGAAATTCTGCAGAGGGCGGGCAAGGGCACAGTCAGCAAAAAATGGATCTGGGTGGCTGTAACATAAATATTGAGGGGGATGGAGGAAGCTGGAGACAATGGCCTGCCCTGTGTCGAGCACTGTGATTTAAGGCTGCAGTGTCCTGTCTGGAGAGCAACGTCTGCACGTGTGTGTGTGCACACTTGGGCACAATCACAGGAGTACAGAATGGTTTGGGTTGGAAGGGACCTTCAAAGTCCAGTCCCACTGCCATGGTCTGGCTGACATGTATGGGCATGAATAAAGCGACCAATGGACCCAGCGAGGTGGTTTCTGCCTCTCTCTGGAATTCACTGCCATGCTGGTCTTCCTGCAAGCTCGAGGCCAGCAAGGAGTTTGACCTTCACAGAGAAGGGATTTTTGAGGGTGTGCACCATTGTTCTAGCGCTTTTTGTTTTTGTGTTATTACTGAAAATACAGGAGAGCATTTTGTGTAACATGCACTCGCTGTTTCATTCGCTGGGAGCAGGATTAGCTCAACACTGGCCGTATTTGCAGCCCCTGCCAGCCTCAAAGGCCCTCATTCAGTATCCACTTTGTCTCAACAATTAGCAAGATGAAAGAGCATCTGGCATGCAAATTGTGTAGCAGGACAAATGCCTGATGTGAGGTCCTGCAATGGCAACCAATGGTTCAAAACAAACAAACAAAAATATCTCTTTCAGTCAAGAGATCTGCTTTTGAGTTGCCTCCAAATGCCTGTACATTGACACAATAAGGTTTTTTCCCTCGTGATGTCCCTCCAGAGATGGGATGCGCAGCAAGAAAAGCTGCTCTGCCGTGTGCGTCATGAGTTAATTACCAACTCCTAATCAGGTCTGGTGTATCTGTCTGACAGGCCATGTCTTGGCTGTCACTGTGGAGTGGTGCAACCTGGTGATAAAGTTGAACCCACTCGTGCTTGCAGGTTGCCCAGAGAAGCTGTGGCTGCCTCTGGATCCCTGGAAGTGTTCAAGGCCAGGATGGACGGAGCTTTGAGCAACCTGGTCTAGTGGAAGGTGACTTTGGAACATCTGGGCAATGCCCATGGCAATGGGGTAGAACTGGATCATCTTTAGGGTCCCTCCCGAGCCAAACTGTTCTATGATCTTTCGTCTTGTGCTAAGGAGCTCCCGAAAACAGTTCTGGAGTGCTCTGGAGGAGAATCAGGGAATAGTTTGGGTTGGAAGGGACCATCTTAAGGACCATCTAGGTTCAACCCTCCCTGCTGTGGGAAGGGGCATCTTCAGAAAGATCAGGTTGCTCAGAGCCCCATCCAACCTGGCTTTGAATGTTTTCAGGGATGGAACCCTCCATTTCTCTGGGCAACCTGTTCCAGAGGATGGGTTGGTCTACACAATTCCAAAGGCTGATATAATGGTCTTAAGCCCATGATGATGCTCCTTCTTTACAACTGGGTGAGTGTCAGGTCCTGTTGCAGGGCCCTGTGCAGGAGAAGGGGAGATCCCAAATCGCCTCTCAGCTTGAAATCACAGGTGGAGGGGAAAAAGGACTTTTCACTCCTGTCTAGTGATCTCATGTAAGGAATGATGCTGACAGGGAACAAGCCAAGCAGCATCTTGCCTTTCTTCAAGGGACCTCCCTGTCCCCCAGTGAGAGGTGTGGGAAGGATGGCAGTCCCTACTCGGAGTGCAGGAGAAGAAACATTTTCGAAATTTTCTTAAAATACATGAAAAAAAGTAGACTTCAGGGTCAATATTGCTGAGGCATCAGTGACAGGGAGCATTGCTGGAAGAGGAGGCAGGATTTCATGGGAGAGCTTGGGCTTGGTTGCTGCTTTTATGTTTTAGTGTCCAAGGCGAGGTAGGCCCAGTGGTGGTTGCCATTTGAAGCATGTGGATCCTCGTGGCAGGGGTTGTGGGTTTGTCCTCCTCTCAGTTGTTAGGACGGCTGAGGGAACAACCCTTTCGATGGAGTAAAATAAAAATTAGAGGATGACTCTGCAAACGAGTTCTGTAGGTACTTGCTTGGGAAGCAGACAGTTGATTTCTTCTCCTGAGAGTTTTCAGACATTCTCCTGTGTTTGGCTTTGCTGGACAGTTTAAGGGAAAATGCTGAGAAAGATGAAATTTCCTACTCAGTCCTCCAAGTTCTTTCCCTGAAGCTTGAGGAAGGCTCCCTGGCAGGTCAGTGGCAGCTCCTGCAGTAGCGTGAAGGACTCATTTCCCTCTCCCCCTCAACGTCCCTGTCTCCAGACCCTGCTGTCACGGTACAGCTGTGCGAGTGGCAAAGTGCAGATGCTCATTTTTACGAGCTGGCCGAGCCTTCTGCTGCCCCCACTCTTTGGCAGAGGAGGCTGCAGTTCCACGCACGGCATCTGCCGGAGCGCCCGGGGGGGGCTGGCAGGGCATGAAAGCGAGTTGTAAGGCCAAGAGGGAGGCAGTGGGGTGGTTCAGGCTGGATGCAGCCTGGCGAGGGCTTGGAGGCAGAGCCTATCGCCTCTCCCTAGCTCCTGTTTTCCCTTCTTCTCCGTGCCTGTTTGTGTTTGTGTTGGATGTCCCAGCAAATCGTGCCCTCTGCAGATGGGCTTTGACCTTGGCTGCCTCCCAGCCTTGCTTTGCTGGGGCAGGTAGAGAGAGGAGTGATTTTTTTTTTTTTGAGACCAGCACTGAGCCCTCAAGCATTTTCTAAATGTGATGAGGTCTGATTTAAGCCCACTAACTACCTTTTTCCACTGATTTAAAAAAAAAAAATAAATTGTTAATTTATTTTCCCAGGGTTGTGGGAAACTGCACTTACTCGAGATTGAGGTAACTTCAGCTGAGCTTGCTGATCCATCCCAAAGCTCCTGAGTTCAGAAAATAAAAATAAAACAGTGATAACAATCCTGGTGTGCCCCATGAGAGGCAGAGCGGGGCAAATAGCAAAAGTTTGGGGAGGTTTTGATCTTGTACATTTACGTGATTCATGGAAAATAAATGCACTACAACTTTAAGGCTTTGCCTGCAGCTAAATATAAGGGTGTGCTGGCTCCACCCTGCTGCTCTGTTAGGGATACAGGCATTTATTTTTCTGGGGTGAGTTGTTTTTTTTGTTTTTTTTTTTTGCTTTATATTTTGTCCCTTCTGTTTTATTTGTTTTTGGTGAAACTCCACCATGAAATAACCGACAGTTTAGGAGGGTGGCCCTGGAGCATGCAGGAGAGGTACCTCCTAACATTCTCCCGGTGGAAAGTTAAAGGATTGGAACTTAACCAAAATTCAACCCTCACGTAAGTGTTGCGCGCTGTTGTCCGATGGGGAGATGATGATGGCAGGGATGAAGCCTTGAGACAGCAAGTCTATTTTAACCTGGCTTTCCCGAGCCCCCAGCCTGCTTGATGTTAAGCCAGCAGCCAGGTTGGCCAGGGGAAGCTGAGCTTTGTGGCTTGGGCATGGTCAGCCCGTTATTTGTTTCCTAAATAATTTTTATTTTTTTTTTAGGTGAAAACTCCGCGTGTTGGTAAAACTCAGAGAGGCGGCGGTGGCAGGGTGTGTTTTCAATCAGCATTTGCTCACTCTAAACTTAGTTTGTCTGGGACTTTCTGTTTTTGAAAGAGAAGTCGGTTCCATCTCCATTTTCTGTAATCATCTGCTTATTTTATTAGCTTTTTTCCAAAAGGCTGTGTTTCCCCTGGTGCCTGACCACCTGTTTTCTATGAGCTGCTGAAGGTCCGAGCTCTTCCTCCGCGTGTGCAGAGCAGATTTCTTTCAACAAGCCAAAAGAAACGACACAGCTATAGACTAAAAAGGGCAAAAAAACCCACATGCTGTGCTATTTTGGTAGTAGCAAATTATGCCTCCTACAAATTACCATTGGTTATGAACATTGTCCGTCTGTCTGGATGACAATGTCCTGCTTTCAGACCACTGCTAATACGTTTAGAATTAGGATAATACCCATTGAACTCCAAAGCAGCTCCTCTTTTCTGAGCCCTGATTTATTCCTACCAGCAAATGTCACATGCAAGTGGAAGTTTTATGGCTGGATAATTCACAGACTGTTGGGCATCTTATTAGGAAGGACTTGCACTTTTAAAAAAATGACTTGAGATTTTTCTTTTAGTATTGTAAAACTATCAGTTCTCTAGATTTTCTTACTTACTGGCTTTCTCTTTTCCTTTTTTCTTTTCTCCCCTCTTTTTCTTTTTTTCTCCTACTCTTTCCTTTCTTTTCCCCACCCTTTTTCTTTCCTTTCCCTGTTTTTTCCCCCTTTTTCTTCCACATTTCCTTTCTCCTTTTTCTTCCTTCCTTTTTCTTTCCCCTTTTTCTTCCCCCTTTCCTTTCTCCCCTTTCTTCCCCCTTTTTCTTCTCCCCTTTTCTTCCCTCCTTTTTCCCCCCCCTTTTTCTTTCCTCATTTTTCTCCCTCCCTTTTTCTCCCCCTCCTTTCCTTCCTCGCTTTTTCTTACACTCCTTTTCTCATCCCCTTCTTCTCATTCTTTCTCTCTTGCCTTATTTTCCCATATTTTTTCTCTTTTCTTTTTTCACATCCTTTATTACTTTTCCCCATGTTTTTCCCTTTTCCCTTTTTGCCTTTTTTTTTCTTAGCATTATTTTTATTTATTTTTATCTTATTTTCTCTTTTTCTTTCATTCTTTCTGGCGAAGCACAAAGTCAGACTGAGGGTTTACTCACCTTTCAGCCTTAGGTTCATGAACATCAGCTCTGAAATATCACTCTGAATCCACAGTGAGGACTGTGGTGCTGTAATTACAGTAAGAAATAGGTGAAATGTGATACCTCCAGTATCACAAGCATATTCAGCATTTGATATGCCTTGCAGAGGTGATTCATGCCCATGTCTTGACCTGTGGTTGGTCTTTTTATGCAGTGTATAGTGAATGATGTTTCCAGATGTGACATTTCTTGGGAGCTCATGGGCAGGGGTGGGACCAAGGTGAAGCCCCTGGTCCTCCAGCTTGGCAGTGGGGTGTGTGTGTTTGTGTGTGCTGGGTGAATCCCAGCACAGAAAACCCAGGAGGCAGCTTTCTCCTCTGCCACAAGCCCTCTCTGGACCAGACTGCCCCTTGCAGCCCAGCAAGAGCAGGTTATGCCCTTTCCAGCTGTAAGGCTCGAGAACAAATGGTGTCTTGTCCCAGTTTCATACCACCTGGGGTTTCCTTTCCAGTTTTCCTGAGTCATCTTTTCCACAAATAGGACTGAAAGAAAGAGATGGGTGCAGGTTGCTTTTCTCCTTCCCTGCTACCCGGCACATTCCTGTTAGAGAGTGTGTGGTTTGCATTTCTGCAGCATCTCTCTTCCATAACACATCTGTGCTTCCCCTCTCTGGGGTTTTCCATGCTGGTTTTCTGTGCCAAACAGAAGATGGAGGTGAGCTACTTTGCTAACTGCCTGGGAGGAAAACAGTACTGTGGCCTCATTTCATGTTGGATGGATTCAGGCATTGCTCCAGAATGAATTCAGAGACCTGTTCCTTCCTTCTCCGCCTCCCATTTCTTTCTTGTTCTTTCTCTCCTTCTTCTCATCCTCCTCTGCTCCCTTTTTTTCTCCTCCTCTCCTCCCTTTCCTTCTCCTCCTCTCCTTTTTTCCTTCTCCTCCTCTCCTTTTTTCCTTCTCCTCCTCATCTTCTTCCTTCTGCCCTCTCCTCCCCTTCCTTCTGCCCTCTCCTTCCTCTCCACCGTCTCTTTCCTTCCCCTCCTTCCTCTCCTTCTCCTTCCTTTCTCTCCTTCTTTTCTATTTTTCATTTCTTTTCTTTCTTTCTCTTCTTCCTTCCTTTCTTTTGCAAGAAAGGTGTGTGAGGCCCCCATCACCGTGAAGGTGCTTGCAGAGGGCTCCGTGCACACGGGCCCACTTTAAACAGGCTTTTTATCCACTGCAGGATGAGTGCAGGGTTGGCTGGGCTGCATGCTCAGATGTTCAGGAGCTGCTTTAGATGGTGTTTCAGGCCATAAAACCCAAGAGCTGTGCCTGGGAAGACAGATTGCTGCCACAGAGTAAGCAAATCTATTGAAGCTGGGCAGCCAGGTAATTAACCACGTGTGTCTGTCTCCGTCCCTCTCATGCTTTCCTGGGCAGACTGAGAGTGGCTTGAGCATTTAAAGTAAGTCCTGTGAGGAGTGCTTGAGGGAGCTGAGGTTATTTAGCCTGGAAAACAGGAGGCTCAGGGGGGACCTTCTCACTCCCTAGAACTCCCTGGCAGGAGGGTGGAGCCAGGTAGGGGTAAGGTTCTGCTCCCACAGGATGAAAGGACATAGTCTCAAGCTGCACCAGGGGAGGTTCAGGTTGGACATTAGGAGGAATTTTATCACAGAAATGGTGATTAAATATTGGAATGGACTACCCAGGGAGGTGGTGGAGTCCCCGCCCTGGAGGTGTCCAAGGAATGACTGGACATGGCACTCAGTGCTCTGGGCTGGGGGACAAGGTGGGGATGGGGCACAGATTGGACTCTGATCTTGGAGGTCTTTTCCAACCTAATTGATTCCGTGGCTCTCTGATTACTGCCCTATCAAAGAGAGAGAGAGAGTTGATATGTGTAGATGAGAGATGCCTGCTACTTAAAATGAGGCCCATATGGATCCCATGGAGCTGGGACTGGCATGAAATGGCACTGGAACTTCTTCAGAGCCTTTGTCATTCTGAGTGGGTCAATCCCCTGGAGTAGGAGTGAGTCCCCTCTCCTCTGAGTGGCTTTGGAGGAGCTGTGTAGTGATTGCTAGAATGTGGATGTGTAAATCCCTTCCTACAGGTCCCTGAACTCATGGCAATGGATAGAAATTAAAGGCTGTTTTTGTGGAAGGATTGATGAGCTGCAGCTGATATTGCTCACTCACATACCTTTTCCATCTCCTAATGGAAGGGGTGCAGTGGCCACTGGCAAATTGAGTAAATGCTCTGTAGAGCACCTAAAAAGGGATGTGTGTATGTGCTGCAGAGGGGGAGTGCACGCTGATGTGAGTGTTAGCATTTCTAAGAAATGGTGATTCTCCTTTGGAAAGCCTGAGTGAACACCACTTCCCGGGAGCTGCCTAATTTAAGTCATCTTTGCTCTGTTTTGTTCTACCCATTATTTTGAGCTGTCAACATTAAGTGCCACAAAGAGTCTGTGAGACACTTCTTTCTGCTTGCCTCTAATAATCCCAGAAACAGTCTCTGGTCTCTTTGTCTGGGGTACTCTCTGATGGCTCTCAGTGCTCAGTTTTCTGGAGAGGAGCCACTTTGTGGAACAGTAAGACAATCAGTGAGGCAGTACCTCAAGTCTCCTGCCCTTGAAGAGGCAGGGGAGGAGCAAGGTGGAATTGTGTTTTGGCCATCATAGTTAATGACTTCTAAGAAAAGGTTTGGTGGCAGCTCAACAAAGGTGATCCTGGCTTGAAAAAATAGAAGCTTGCGTTTAATTTACTCCAAAATTTGTTGGGGTTTAGCGTGATCTTTGGTGCTGTAGGAGAACAATAAGATCTGGTGTTCAGGTCTGGATTAGGACTTGGAGTCTGAGTCCAACAGGAAGGTCCAAGACTTGTTTGTCAAGGTCAGGATGAAGTCCAGCAGAGATAAGTGTTGCCTGGCCTTCTTGGCTTTTTGAGGAGCTGGTAGGATCCATGGATGGGTCTTTATATGAATACCAGATCCACTAAAGAAAAGGCTGGTGGAACACCAGAGACCTGTCAGTGAGGTGGATCCATCCTTGGCAGCCCTGAACTGCTCAGATATCTCCTGTGTGTCCTTGGGGATGCCTGCTTTGGGCTGGGGGTGAACCAGAAGGCTTCTTGAGGATTCTTTCAGTGCTTTGATGCTTTAGCCTTTATGTCTTCCTTCAGGCCTGGGTAAAGCATCCCATGCCTAACTCAGCATAGACTTGGGGGAACTCTATGCTGGTATCTTAATCCTCGTCTCTTACTGAGGTGGAGAAACAGCAAGTGCCTCCTCCATTGCCCAAAATATCTCAAAATATCCAGCATTCCATGTGATGCCATACTGATTTTGTGCTAAACTTTCCTTATCCTAGTCGTGCTGCTGCCTTCGGCTTTGCCCATCTCCTGCCCCTTGTGCCATTGGTCCAGGCCTGCCCTCCCAGTCAGACACCAGTCTTCTTGGAAAATTCTCTTTTTCAAGGGATCACAAGGCAGCTAAAAGTACCCTAATTACAACCAATGGTACCCCAACAGTGCTGCACTGGAGGTAAAATAGACTGTTTCTATTTATTGGTTAAGAATGGCTCTGTGATAACCTTTCCCTAGGGATTTTAGAGAGGAAAAAAGGCATAAAGATGGAGTTTGATGTGTTTCTGAGGAACTCCTTCATGCATTGCCTGTGATTGCTTTCCCGTTCAACCCTTTGGCCCTGGATGTGACATGACACAGAAAGGCACCAGGACTGCATGGTGGCAGGAGTGAGGGATGGCTCAGAAAGCAGGTGAAGAAGGCTGGTATTTCAGCTTTTCTATAAGTGCATGAAGAAATAAGACTATATGGTGGTAACTATTTGTTCGTGCATTAAAATACATAAATAGCGAGGAGAAAAATAACTTTCCAAGTAAGTTTTACGAGAAGAAGTAAGTTTGATTTTTAAAATTTTTACTATGGATACAGAAGCACTGGATGATTGCTTCTGAGTCTATTTAATCTTGAAACTTGATCCTTATAGCGGCCACTGTCAGGGGCTGTTTTGCATTGGCTTTATGTTGACTGATGCTGCATTTCATCTGCCATTGCACTGCTCAGTCCCTCTGCCTGCTGATTGGCTTTCTTGAGTCCTGCTGGAGTGTCTGATGGGTTTTTGTGGCCTCGAAGCCTTATTCAACTCTGCGCTAAGGCAGCAGCTTTAGTAATGAAAAATGAGTTTTTAAATGCTATTTATAAAAAAAAGCTGTTGGTGTAACACGATTTTTGCTCAGTCCCATATGGCTGGGGTTGTCCTGGGCTCATTAAAAAACCCACTTAGAGTGTGCTTTGCCTCTGAGGATGTCTCACAGATATCCCCTTGATGTTAGCATGGCCCTTGGATACACCTGGGTGTTTTCCATGTAGTCTCAGGTCTGGGACTGGGAGGAAAGCTAAAAATCTAAGGAAAGCTGTTGTGACAAAATCTAGGCTTGTTTAGCCCATATGGTTGTGGAAAGAAAAGTTGCAAAATGGACCCCTGAGCAGTCCCAAAGGAAAAGAAAAAAAACCTCAGTGTGTTTCGAAGAAGGGAAATAAAGGACTGAGCTTGAAGTGTTGAAGGTGATCTCATGGCTTTGGGATGGCGTGAGCAGTCAGTGTGGCAGCCTTTCCTCCTGCTCTGGGTGGGGCTGGCACTGAGATGGAACTGTGGCTGAGGACAGAACTCGCCCTCTGGCTTTTCTTCAGATGCGAGGAAGGTGGATTGTTTTCCAGCGACGAAATTCCCTATTGAAAAAATTGAATGCTTCCTTCTCGCTCCTGTGAATGGGACGCCTGGGAAGCAGAGCACGCTGGTTCCAATTACCAGCACAGCAAGGCCAAGTGCTGCAGTCAGTCAGGAATTTATACCTTTTCATACCTATTTGAAGAGATAAAACCCTTTTTTTTTTTTTTTTATTAGTTCTTTTTTTATTATTATTATTTTTTTCTTTTTCCATGTATGTAATGAATTCAAAACAGGAGCCCAGCCAGCCAAGCTGCTTTTGATTCATTCCCATATTAATATTTTATGTCTGAATATGTGTCTCATCCCTCAAATTAGTCAAACTTGCTACCTCAGTTGAGACTGAAGAAATGGTCCCAAGGAATGCAGGTTTTTTTGATGGACCAGAGGGCTGTGACTCCTCTGGTCTGGAAACAGTCTGGGAGAGCTGGGGTGTTCAGCCTGGAGAAGAGAAGGCTCCAGGGAGACCTTATTGTGGCCTTTTGGTAGTCAAAAGGGGCTTGTAAGAATGATGGGGACACAGTTTTTAGTAGGACCTGTTGTGATAGGACAGAGGGTTTAAATTAAGAGGGGAGATTCAGACTAGATAGAAGGAAGAAATTCTTGGCTGTGAGGGTGGTGAGGCCCTGGCACATGTTGCCCAAAGGAGCTGTGGCTGCTCCTGGATCCCTGGAAGTGTCCAAGGTCAGGTTGGACAGGGCTTGGAGCAACCTGGTCTGGTAGAAGGTGTCTGAAATCCCTTCTCTCCAGACCTTTCCCTGCCTGCATGGGCTGTCCCAGTTTTCAGGCTATGCTGGATGGAGCCGGTGTGAGCTGTGACTGCAGATGGGCCTGTAGGCTCCAGCTTTACATGAAGCCTTCTGCAGATAACTGGCAGAGCACAAAGACCTCATTGAGGTGGCTGGTTTGACTACAGGTGCACACCCCTTCCAGGGCACGCTTGACGTAAGTGGTGCTGCTCCAGGACCAGGCTATTGCATCCCTTCCTGTTGATATTTAAAATAAGACCATGCATCTCTGTTATTGTTTGCATCCCAGCGTTGCCTACAGGTCTTCAAACAGGATCCCAGCTGTCCCAGCTGTGCAGGGTTACACAAAGCCTCAACAGAGCCAAAGCTTACCCTGCAGACAAGTCTTAGAACAGGGGGCAGAATTACAGAATCACAGGGTCTTTTAGGCTGGAAAAGCCCTCCGAGATCATCAAGTCCAACTGTTCCCCAGCACTGCCCAGGCCACCACTAAACCATGTCCCCAAGTCCCACATCCACAGGGCTTTTAAATCCCTCCAGGGATGGGGACTCCACCACTGCCCTGGGCAGCTGTGCCAGGGCTGGACAATCCTTTTGGTGAAGAAAATTCTCCCAATATCCAACTTAAACCTCCCCTGGTGCAATTTGAGGCCTTTTCCTCTTGTCCTCTCCTTGTTCCCTGTGAGAAGAGACTGACCTCCACTTAGCTACAATATCCTGTCAGGGGGTTGGAGAGCCTAAGAAGGTCCCCCTGAGCCTCCTTTTCTCCGGGGTCAAATGTAAGTAGCTGGAGGAGAACGAAGAAGTTGTGATCCTGAATAGGCTGTGGGAGATGCAGAGATCCCACCACACACAAAGTAGCTTACAGTATAATGAAATGTTGCATATACATCTGTATGATTACAAAAGATTCCCATTTTACAGTAGTTCTTTGGGAGCACACGGTCATTAGGAGTGAGCTGGAGTGGGAACACCTGGAGGGGCAGAGTTAAGGATGATTATGCAGCCCATCCCTGGCTTTTCTTCACTTTGGGGAGCTGCATAGCATAATTTCATCATAGATTTATGTGCAGCTAATTGTCATGTAGTTTGATATGCAAATAAATCCATATAAATATCAAGAGAAAGACTTAAAGCTGTGCTCTCCACTGTCGTGCTGCAATCCTTGCTTTTCTGGTCAGTCTAATCTACTGGATTACTCCTTTCATCATCTTGTGTTTTGGAGACCTGGTATCCCTTCCAAAGAACACCAGTCAGATGTATATTGATTAGTTAATTTTTCTGCATGGTATGTCAACACAAGGGTGGAGAACTCAAAGCCCTGGGGACCCAGTGAGGTGTGTGGCCAGGCAACTATTTTGGGCTAATGCAGAGATGTGGGCTGTGCTTGGTCTATAAAGGCAAGAAACAGGTTTCCTACCAGAGGTAGTCCATTTATGCTGAAGATTGAACAGAAATTTTCTTGATGTGGGTAATAGAGCATCTGTCAGAGTCAACGTTGAGATAGCACTTCCAAACTGAGCTTTCTGGATCAAGAGTGCTACCAGCAGTGGTGCTGAAGGGTGTTTAAATTTAGTTTTTAATTCAGAAGATTAAGCTTAAGTAGTTTAAAAGTGGGAGAAAGTGTGGACAGAGTCAATATTTTTATTTTGAAGGAAAATCGAAAGTGTGGATTTGTTTTCTGGTAGCATCAAAGGTCACACCTTCCTCAGCCTGGGTGCCTCTCATCTGGTTTACACTGAGAACTAGATTTATTGGGACTTTCATGTTGTGATCTTAGGTGAATGTCTTTTACTGTCTCTTTGAGTCTTGAATCAGATATATCTCTGCAACATCAAGAAACAGGTGTCGTGCAAGGGGACTGTAACCTGGTGTATATGCACAGCAGTTTCCTTCCAGCTGGGCTGGAGAAGAGCTGGATGTGCTGTTTTGGGGCCAGACCCAGTGCTGGCAGTGGTGCAGTGCAGAGGAGTGAATTGAAGCTGGGAAATGCACAGGTAGATGCAGGACAGGAATTCCCAGAGGGTTCCCCAATCCCAGAGCATGTCACTAGCATTGGAGCATCTCTCCACTGAGGGGAAATCCTGGAAATCCTACTGGGGTGGGGGCCTCTCTGTCAAATCCCTCCTTGACACCTCTGGTTCTCAGGGGCTGAGGTGCTCCCAGATTCACCAGCTGGTCCTGAGCCTCAATTCCCTGTTTTTGACTCCGCATGGTGTCCATCCTGAACTAGAAGGCTCTCCCTTTGGCAATGCACACCATTCAGTGTCCTTTCAAGGGAGTGAATTTTAGATTTCTGCAGGTTGCACCAATGCCATGTTTGACTTCCACCACCTGGCTTTACCATCTCTGTCTTTTCTAATGTGTCTTATGTGGGTTTTTGTTTGTTTGTGATTTTTTCTTTTTCTTTCTCTTTTTTTTCTTTTGTTGCTGTTTTTGTGTTGTTGTGGGGTTTTTTTCGGTCATTGGTTGTCGGTGGGCTTTTTGGTTGGTTATCTTCCTGGCTTCCAGTCCTCCTGATAATGTGTTTATGAGCTGTTAATGTATCCCCACAGAAGCAACCCTACTTGTGTTTTCCTTTTGGAACAAGGATTAGAAGACATCCCATATCCCTTCTTTTTTTTTTTTTTTGTTTTTAATTTTTCCCCACCTTTTGATTTCTTCTCTTTTCCATCCTCCTCCTTATGACCTTTCTCCCCCCCAGCCCATTCTCCTACAGGCCTGAACTCCACTGGTTCATGAGTTTTTGCAGGGGCAGAGGAGCCTGAAGGCTGTAAACTGGTTTCTGGGTGCTGTGTGTTTTCCCAGAGAAGATCCTGGGGGTGGGAGAAGGCCTGGAAGTTGGTAGGTGATGTGAACACTAAAAGGAAACCCTTTTTTTTTATTTTTTTTTTATTTCCTCCATTGGTGGATGGTTCATGGTCTGCATCTAGATCTGGGGTCCTCAGCATGGGAAAGAGATGGGCCTACTGTGGCAGGTCCAGAGGAGGCCATGGAGATGCTCCAAGGGCTGGAGCCCCTCTGCTCTGGAGCCAGGCTGGGAGAGCTGGGGGGGTTCACCTGGAGAAGAGAAGGATCCAGGGAGACCTGAGAGCCCCTTCCAGTGCCTAAAGGGGCTCCAGGAGAGCTGGAGAGGGACTTGGGACAAGGAATGGAGAGATAGGACAAGGGGAATGGTGTCCCACTGCCAGAGGGCAGGGTTAGATGGGATATTGGGAAGGAATTGTTCCCTGTGAGGGTGGGAAGGCCCTGGCACAGGTTGCCCAGAGAAGCTGTGGCTGCCTCATCCCTGGAAGTGTCCAAGGCCAGGCTGGACGGGTCTTGGAGCAACCTGGTCTAGTGGAAGGTGTCCCTGCCCATGGGGTGGAACTGGATGGTCTTTAAGGTCCCTTCCAACCCAAACCATTCAGTGATTCTGTGATTCGTGTAATTATTCACTGGACTGCAGGTGGGTACTGAGGGCTTTTCAAAAAAAGCACCTCGTTTATCCCTACCTGCCCAGCCAAATCATCACAGAAATGCCTCGAGGAGAAAGGGAAATGGCATTCATAGTCAGCTGGGGGTTTGGTGAAAGACCATATATCACGGGATTGTCAGTGAAGTCACGGCACTGGCAACACTGAACTAAGGGTTTTTTGCTGGGGCTCGTGTTTTCTTGGCCTCGCTCAATAAAATAAAACCTGCCAAAGCTGCAGCAGCAGCAGCAGCAGCAGCAAGAGAGCCCCCGTCTATCTGTTCTCACACTCCCAGCCGCTCCTGCCTGAATTATTCATGTTCGGTAAGTGATCTGCAAACAGCTCCTGTGATCTCCCTGTGATCTGTGGGCATGCGGGACTCACCCCTGCTTAGGTCAGGGCATTTTCTCCGTTTCCTTCCCCGAGGCAGGGAGTCTGTGGGAATCTCTGGATTCCTCACCGCCCTCCTCCTGATTAACCGGGCCCCGTGTGTTTATTATTTACGTGGTATGATTTGTTCAGCTGTCCCAGGCACATGGTGTTATCAGTGGATAAGTAAGGAGACTCCCTGTGAACATCTGTAGTTGTTGCCTGACAAATCCTGTTGTATAAATAGTATTAGGGAGCTGCAGAGGCTCTTGTAGGGTAAATACCCTTGTGACTCAAGGCAACACTGCTAGCCTCTCACCCAGCTTTTCACCTGCCCGTGCATCTCAATAGAGGTTTACTGGGCAGTTTTTTATATGTGTAAAACATATATATATGTTGAAGATGTGTATTTAAGATGTCCCAGCTCATTGCAAGGGGTTTGGACTAGATCACCACCCTAGTTTGGTCCTCCAGCTGGGTTTCTTTCAGTTTGTTTTTTTAGTTTAAAGGCCTTTTCCAACCCAAATTATTCTGATTCTGTGATTCCAATATATATGTATGTATGTTTTATGTATTTGCCTGTTTCCCACAAGCTCTTCTCTGTCTTTTATTTCAAATTTTAATATTTTCTTCTGATTTGGGCATAGAAAGATGTTGACAAAACTAGTGAGAAGGGCAGTTTATGGTCAGGTAGTGGGCAGGCGTTCTGTGTACTTTGCTATCCATGTCATTAATGAAATGGGTTGTGTGCCTCTTCCAACATACCCAGCCCAGGTACATCTTGGATCTGCCACTGCAGTGTCATCTACTTGATCCCAGCATAATGCAATAAACCACTCTGTATTTTGGGATGCGGACTGGAATGCTTCGGGAACCCATTTCCAAGTGGAGCTGATGACCTGAGCTCTGACTCCCAGGTCCCCTGCCCCCTCTGAAGGAGTAGCCTCTGGTGAAAAAAAGTGTCATTTATGTTACCTGCTTCTGTATACTAACCCTGAGGAATACCTGTGACTTGCCTAGGATATCCCTCTCCTGTGGCATCACTGGGATACAGCAGCGAGTTTGTTAAAATGTCCTGTCTCTCTGCATTCTGGAAAGAGGATTTTCTATTAAACCTTAGGGAAATTACTGGCCTTGTTAACTAGTGTAGAAGTAATGAACCACAGCAGGGTGGCTCGAGAGATTTGGGCCCTCGCTTTGTAAGGCTGCATTGTTTCTTCAAATGAGAGAAATAATTTAAGCAAACAAACGAACAAAGAATTTCTGGAAATTAAAGTACGGTACAAATGGGATGATTTGATCATCCTCTGTTTAATAGGAGCAGTGCAGCGAACAATTGCGTGGTCGACCTCAGAAATTTATCCATGGTAACCAGTCACAGGAGAGAAAAATAGACAGCCTGCCACCAACTTGGTATTAAAGTTCTATTTTCCGTTTTTTCCACGGTTGTGGGCCAGTCAGGGACTTTCCATGAGCAGTCAGCACAGCAGAAATCCCCTTCTGCTCCCTAGCAGACACTGCTGCTGGGCAAGGAAAGGTCTGGTGCTGGTTTTGTACTGGTTTTGGCTTTAGTGGGTTTTGGTTACAGTTTTCAGTGGGATCAGGCTGGAGCAGACCCTCCCTGCCAAATGCATCCTGCTGGGCCAGGGCTATCAATAGAATGGTTTGGGTTGGGAGGGACCCTAAAGATGATCCAGTTTCACCCTCTGCCATGGGCAGGGACACCTTTCACTAGACCAAGTTGCTCCAAGCCCTGTCCACCCTGTGACTGAGGCATGCTTGTGGTGGAGTCTGGTGGAGGAACCTCATCTCTGGCTTCATCATCTCTACAAGGTGCTGGGTGTTAAATCCTCTATGGCATTTGGGGTCTGTGCAAGCCCTGCATGATCCCTGTGGCTTTGGGCAGGTTTTGCAAGAGCCCAGAGGAAGGACAGAAAGACTCTGGCAGGCTGGAGTTCATCCAGAAATAAATAAACCAGAAATACTGGGCCTTCGGGCTCAAATGGTCTGTTCCTCAAAAGACAATTTTGGAAGGGATCACTGTGCTTTTGTTCTTCCATTAGGCAGCTGAGGAGAGAGCATTGTTTTCCTCCCCTCATCCGTTCCCCTTTTAGGGAAAGAAGGAGGACTTGGCCGCTGTGAGCCAAGCATCTCAGGGGACCTCCCAAAACAAAGGGCTGTGTGGAGGAGTCATCCTGTCCCCGTCGTCATCCTCTCCCCTGCCTTCACCCTGCGCTTGGCACTGCCGTACCCGCCTGGGGCTGTCGTGCCGCGCGTCACTGCCAGCCGGGCAGGGAGCTCCGAGGGGTGTTCCTCGCCCTCCTCCCTGGAAACACGGATAACTCCTCTTATCTCCGGGTTTATCGCTTCCCGTAGACTTGCCAAGGCAACCCTGGGCTTTGCCTTGTGCCAGGAAGGTGTGTGAGCTCTGGGGTGGTGTTGGCGGCGTAACGTGTCCAGGTGTGGTGTCTTGGATAACTCAGTGCTCCCCAGGAACGTCATCGAGATGTTCCTGGATGTGGATTGAAGCTCCATGGGCACATCCATACCGGTGTAATTTTTCTCCTATGTGCTGAAGGCGTCCATCCTGGATCTGCAGAGGATACCTGTGGGTTGGAGAGCATCTCCTCAGCCATGGTCTGCGTGACCCTTGAGTTAGTTCCCTGTACAGGACAATGGGGCTGGCACATGGAGCTGGAATGTTTTTGGTTTTGTTTTGTTTTTTTTTTTTAAATTGCAGGTTGTGTAGGGGTTTTTTGATAAATACTGGACTAAGACCAACCTGTCTTATTTTGCCCAGGCTCCAAGACTGACCCTGCTGAGAGCCCCTGAGATATTGAACTCTATGAGTGGAGACCACTTGACTGCACTCAGCACCTTTCAGGACCGGGCCCTAGGTAATTATTCTAATTCTCTGCCTGGATGATGGGTGAAATTTGATGTTCTGGGTTATGCAGACTGTCTGAAATGACATTTCTAGTTGTTTATCCCATGAATCTTTGTCTGGTTTTTTTCCTACTGAAGGTTGTCACTCTAGATTAGTATCTTGACACTACAATAATACCACTGATCCCTCAGAAATAAAAGAGTATATCTACTTTGTTTCCAGAGGAGGAGTCAGAATGGTTTGGGTTGGAAGGGAATTTAAAGGCCATCTAGTCCAACTCCCCTTCCATAGGCAGGGAGACACCTTCCACTGGACCAGGTTGCTCCAAGCTCCATCCAACCTGACTCGAATGTTTCCAGGGATGGGGCATCCACCATGTTTCTGGGAAACCAGAACTGCTGGATCACCATTCTGGTAATGGTCCCCAGCTCTTCTGCTTGGAAAGCTCTCCTGAAGTTAACTCGCAGAAAGCTGTAAAAGCGAAGAGACAAGCATAACAAAGAGTTTTCACTCCCATCAGGAGCAATTGAAGGCTTGCAATAGCAATATTCATTGGCAAGGATGCTTGTTCAGGTCAGACTTAGAAGGGCTCAAAACCTACAGGTTCAGGAGCCTGCTTTTAAAAATAGATCCAGCATCTGTTTTCTGCAGAAAAATAAGTTGTGAAAGTCTTACTTATCTTGGTTTACAGTAGCTGCATTCTCTCCTCCAAAGCTGGCATCACTGTTGAGAAACTTTCACTTTGAGAAACTTTCAGTCCTTGCTCCAAAGATAGGTGGAAATCAAAGAATCTAGGACCAAACACTGTTCTGCTCTGTATCCCCATGGAGGTGCAGTGTCAGCCTCGTGCTTTTCCTGAGGCGCAGGGGCAGGATTTGACCCAAGATTCATTTTTTCCATCCCAGCAAGACCCACTCAAACTCAGAGCATGAGCTCTAGAGGCGAGGATCTCAGGGGTGAGTTTTGAGAGGAGTAAGGAGGAAGCCAGCAGGATGCTGTGGAGGTTACTCTGCAGCACTAAGGGTGAAGGATTTCCTGTAGGGTTGGTTTCCTGAGCGCGTTGATATTCCATACGAAATTCTCTATGCCAGTAAAAGTATCAGTCAACAGAGGGTTATAATTTTTAACCCCGTATGCTGAGTTCCCCCCCCCCCCAGTTAATAAAAAACAGCTTTGCACTGATTTCAGCAGAGGTTAAAGCCCAGCTCCCAAGATCAGGATGGCATGAGGGCAGATGGTGTGTCACTGGCTGCTCTCCCAGAGCATCCTCTCTCCGTGTGGGAACAGAGGGCTTTTCTCCATCCCTTACAGTTCTGTATGGTGACATTTCAGGATCCAGGCCTGAGGACTTTGACTGGGTTGTTTCCTGTTTTGACAATCTCCATTTCAAATACTCTATGCACAGCATTGTGCAGGGAATTAAAACAAACCACAACCTGTATCCTTCTCTTGAATATTGTGGTGGGGAGCTAAGCTCAGGTTTCCAGTGGGGAGGGAGAAGACATGGATGGTGAAACAGGCTCAGAAAGTGAAGGAGAGGAAAATGAAGAATGAGAAACAAGAAATATGTTCACCCTCAGGGCTGCAGTATGATACTTTTCCCCATCCACTCAGTATTTGTAGGGATGGGGTGCTTCCTCGGTGCTGAAACTCATATGCTTTGTGTTTAAACTGCTGCTGTCAAAGCTTGGAGAGTAACTAAAACAAAAAGGTCTCAGGTCAAGTGGATGTTTTCCAATTGACCGGAGCGCAGTATAAATCCTGGGGAAGGAAATAACCCAACAAACATCCACCAGTCCCGTGTCTGCATCCCCTCTTCCAGTGCTGGCTGCTGGTGGCAGGTCCTACAAGGACATGCAATCCCGTGGCAGAGACAGGCAGGCTCAGCATCCTGAAACATTCTTCAGGCATCCCCTTTCACAGCACATATTTTTTTGCGCGAATTTAACGGTATCAGATCCAGGTTTGATCTAGGTCAGCGATTAGGAGGATCGAGGGGTTGCTTCAGGTGAGTGTGGTAGGAGAGAAAACGCCTGCCTGTCGAGGACCTTGGGGTTGAAGCTCATCCTGAACCCCTGCAACGCATCTTCAGCTGAAGGCTGGTATTTGCAAGCTCGGGGGATTTGGGCAGGTGGCACTCACGGGGGAGCGTCAGAGCAAACGTGTCTCTGCCACTGCTTCGCGTCGTCCCTCGCACGGTTCCCCCCTGAGGTTTTTGGTGTGGCCAAATGCTCTTCGACGTGTTGTAACCTGAAGATAGGGATTAGATAAAGGCAAAGTGTTCTGGGAGCTTTGCCAAGCCAAAGGCACTGAATTATTGAGAGATCCGTGTCTCGATAACGGATTTATGCTCTATAACAACTTCTGAGAGAAAGCATGGTGTTTGCAGGGGCAGACTGGGACAGTCCTAAGAAATGGAGCTCTCCTTTTTGAATTGCATTGCTTTTATTATTATTTTAATAATAATAATATTTCTGCAGTGAAGCCATATATGAGAATATTATTTGTGTAGGAACTGGAAATTAATCTGAAATGATCAGCGTATTTTTTAAAGGCACTTTACAAGTCACTTGGCATTGGAAAAGGTACAACTATCCATCAAAGCAAGGCTTGGGGATAAAATAATTAGAAATCACACAACCATAGCAAAGGAAGATTAGTGCTAAAATTAGAAGCCATAAAGTTGTTTTTAGATTAGGCTGGAATCTGGGCAGGCTGCTTTATTGTACTGTGTTACTTTAAAAAATGCAAGGTGAGAGGTGTGAATTGTCTGCATTTGGTTGTGTCGCAGTGGAAATGCTGTTGTGAGTGTTAGGTGGGATGATCTATGAGATAATTTTCAGGGAAATCCTTGGGGGATGGAAGTACAATCCCTTGTGAAAGACAACCAACTGCTAAAGGAGCTGCGTTTGGTGCTGAGCTCTTCTCCCGAAGGATACCCATAAGGTTGGTTTGTTCCTGGTTTTGTTTTGGGGTTCTAGTGGCCAGATACCCACGCTGCATCCAGAAGAATGTGGTGGGATGGCTGGATGAGGAAGGGTCTGCACCTTGGTCACAGGTGTGAGCTGGGGCCAGATAGCAACATCAGATGGGCATAGCCCATGGAGCTTCATCACTTCATTTGTCTGCTGGAACTGCTTGTTGGTGAACAGGATGAATCCTCTATCAGAGGCAAACACAAAAATGATCAGTGGACAGGCTGGGAGAGCTGGGCCTGTTCAGCATGGAGAAGAGAAGGCTCTGGGGAGACTTTAGAGCCCCAGTGCTTAAAGGGCCTCCAAGAGAGCTGGAGAGGGACTTTGGAGCAATAGAACACGGGAAAATGGTTTTACACCAAGAGGGGAGTTTCAGAAAAGGTAGAAGGAACAAATTGTTAGTGATGAGACATGGGCACAGGTTGCCCACAGAGGTGTATGTTCCATGTGTAAATGCCTTTCAGGAAAAAGTGTCTTGATACTAGGAGGCCTTCTGACGTAGCTAGAAAGGCATAACATGGGCAAAAATGAGAGGACAAGGTCAGGCACATCCACATGTTTTCACTGTGGAGGATGCCAAGCAGAGGTCCCTGTCCCCCTCAGGAAGGTGACTTCTTCAGTGCTGGTGCCTTTAAATGGGGAGTGGGGGATTCCTGGGAGAGAAACCCGAACTTTGTGGGATGTGCTGCCTAAATGTGGACACGATGAGGTGGAGCCCTTCACCTGGTCCCACCAGAGGTACCAAATGAGAGGGTCTCAGGTTCCCCACTGGCCAGGAGGCACCGGCGCCCCTGCGACCACCCGCAGCACCTTGTTGGCACACGCGTTTCCCGGTGCCTGCAGGGGGAAAGTGGAGTTGAGCAGACTGCCTGCTCCCCCCAGGATGCTCCCCGCTGTGCTCAGTGAAAGCAGGACAACTCCTCGCCGACTCTTTGTAGCCCGAGAACAGAGCGCTGGAAAAGTCCGGCAGCTGGGAACTTTACTAATTCCAACTAATGACTCCAAAATACTGACTGAGGGGAACAATTGCACATCATCAAAAGGCACAGACAAAAGAAAAGCACTGTATTGTAATAGCAAACGGAGCTGAATTTGGTCTGATGGAGCACCTTTCATATTCCAAGCATTTCAAAGCCCTTTGCAGAGTAATGAGCTGCATGCTGACAGCAGGCCCCGTGGACCAGGCTTTATGTGCCCAACAATAGCTGGCACAGTTGCTGGCAGAGGACCTGCTTGTGGTGGGAGAGGGGATGGTGGCTGGGATGCTGGGGTTATCCTGTACTTTCCTGATTTTTTTTTTCAGTGCTGTTGGATCTCTAGCTGGCATTTGGACGGGCACTGGAGGTGATAGGGCAAGACTTGTTGGTCTTTCAGTACTTAAAGGGGGCTTAGAAGAAAGATATAGACAGGCTTTTTTAGTAGGGTCTATAGTGATAGGACAAGGGGTGATGGTTTTAAATTAAAAGCAGGGAGATTCACAGTAGATATGATGAAGAAATTATTTATGATAAGGGTGGTGAGGCACTGGCATGGAAAGCTGTGGCTGCCCCATCCCTGGAAGTGTCCAACGCCAGGTTGGATGGAGCTTGGAGCAACCTGGGATAGTGGAAGGTGTCCCTGTCCACGACAGGGGCTTGAAACCAGATGATCTTTAGTCCCTTCCAACACAAATCATTTTAGGATTCTGTTAAACAGGGGTGGACAAACATGCTCTGACACATATGAGAATCCCTTGGCACAGCTGAGAGTAGACCTCAGTCTTCCAGGTCACCATCTGGTCCTCTAATCTTGTGGTCCCCGTGACAGTTTCATGAAGGCCCACGTACAACTTCAGCTCTTTAATTTTAGCTGAGCCAGAATAGCATTGGTGCAGCTGTGGGAACAGATATCTTAGTCCTGCAGCTATTTCTGTGGCAGGGAAGCTTCTTGTCCATTTGCGAGGAGAGGAAAAGGTTAATTTCATATTTTTTTTCCTTTTTTCTTTTCTTTTTTTTTTTCCAAAGAGGAAATAAATGTACCTACCCCACCCTAAGGGGACAGCACAAATCTGTCAGCCCTTGGTGGGTGGGGGCAGGCAGCTGGGCTGCATTAAGGAAGTCACCCTGGGGAGGGAAGGGGTTGGGGGCATGGGTGGGGGGCCTTGGCTGCCTGCCCAGAGCTGCAGGCAGAGAGGGGAATGCTGTACTGGGCCATATTTTAAGAGACCAGGCTCTAATGCTGTCTGCAGAGCCATAGAAGCACAGAATGGTTTGAGTTGGAAGGGACCATCCAGTTCCACCATCCTGTCATGGGCAGGGACACCTTCCACTAGACCAGGTTGCTCCAAACCCCATCCAACCTGGCCTTGGACACTTCCAGGGATCCAGGGGCAGCCACAGCTACTGTGGGTAACCTGTGCCAGGGCCTCACCACCCTCACAGCCTAGAGTTCCTTCCCAATATCCCATCTAGCCCTGCCCTCTGTCAGTGTGAAGCCATTCCTCCTTGTCCCAAGTCCCTCTCCAGCTTTCCTGGAACCCCTTTAGGCCCTTGGAAGGGGCTCTAAGGTCTCCTTGAAGAGACTTGTGATGAGTTGGTCTTACCCAGGGTTGGAATAAAAGATCTGTAGCAAAGCCTGGTTTGGAGTTAGAAGATGAGCTCGGGGGTGAGGAATGAGATCTCGGATGCTGTGCCCTGTGATCCATGCACTGGCTCCCTGCTAGCCAAGGTAACCAGACTCCATCAGCCTCCTGGCTTTGCTGGAGGAGCACCCTGGGTTGGTGTTGGATTTGCTGCATCACCCCCATCCCAGCATGTAAAGGAGGATGGGAAGCTGGCTAAGATGCTTTGGAAGCCTGGATCCTCCTCGCTCCATCTGTGTTTCAGTGCTGCCTGGGCTCTAACTGGGCCGGGCTGATGCCATGGCAAGACTTCCTCTTGCAGGCAGCAGTCTTGCATGCTGTCATCCCACAGCGGGAATTTGATGGTGTGCAGATGGATTTGCTTCCTGTTTCCCTTCCCGTTTGAGCCTGGCCAGTGCTGCTTTCCAACCAGGAATATCTCAATGGGCCAGCAGAGCATCTGCTTTGGCAGATACAGGCTCTCCACGATGACCCAAACTCATGCAGGTTATTTTGGTTCCACTTTTGAACCAATGCTCAAAGGAATTTATAAAGAGCTAACAGTTTAAGTTTCTTTGGGAGCTGATTGCAATAAAAGTACACAGAGCCTATCCAAATTTTTCTTGTTTCGCTTTTATATCAGCAGTGGCTGGTGTGAATAACCTGTGTTCAACTTCTGAGCATGGTAGGAGGCAAGTCACCTCTGGAGGCTCAGGGGAGATTGTGCTCAGAGGAGGTGAAGGTGGAGCTGATGTTGGCCCTGGTGTTGTGTTTGGGGTGGATTTACATCATTCCACTGAGCCACATGCATGCTTTGCCTGAGCTTCTTGTTTCAGTTGAATGTTATGGTAGGGACAGGAGGGAAGACATTAGGAAGGCAAGTATTGGATCTAAAATCCCAAGCCAGCACTGTTTGATCTAGGAGAGCATCAGTGGAGTCTCAGTGGTGTTTTCCAGAGGAGGGGAAGACCCCCTTAGCCTGGGAATCCCTGTGAGGCTGTGGAAAAATGCTCTCACTGCCCTCTCCAGCACAGCTCCACCACAAGGGGCTCACCTGGGTTTTGCCAAGTAGGTTTCCTTGCCTCCTGTCTGGGATTCACCATGTGTCTGAGCTTTTAACATCACTTCATTCTCCCTCCCTGCATCCCATGCCCCTGTCCCAGATGTATTTGTTTAAGTGGCTTTAATTAACTTACATTTTCCTGTATGTGACAGCTCCTTGAGGCTTTGGTAACTGTTTTCTGTCCTTCCATGGTTGTCACTGACATGTAGCACTTTCCCTGCAGACCAGCCTTCAAGCCTACCTTGTTTATTCCCTGCTCTGAGGGATTATTTTAACATACTCAAGGAAATGGTTTCCATGTGAGCATTGTTACACACACTCAATTGATTATTAGGTGTGATTTTCCTGATCCCTGCTGGTATCCACAGGGATTTTGAGTGAGGAAGCCAGAGGGGCGTAGGATGATTGTTTAGGTCAGATAGATTTATCTTCACGAGTGACAAGACTGATAACTCTGGAGTGGCCTGGCTACAGGTGTTATCATTTGGGTGTCTCCTCAAGAGTGAAGGTTAATGTCTTGCCACAACTGATCCATCATGGTGTTATCTGCAGGATTTACAGGTCTTCTTGTGCCTTTCCAGCAGCAGTGGGTTCACTTTTCCAGAGTTCAGAGCTATGTACCTGCCCCCTGGTTGCAGCAGCCACAACCATCACATCAGCAAGCCCTTGCTCTCATGGATTTGTTTGCTTTTAAACTCGAAGTTAGGGATAATTTCTGCTTGTTATTGTATAGTTTCATGCTTTCCCAGTGCTGAAATGTGGGATGGATGGGTGGACAAGCCCAGTGGTTGAGTCGTCTCCCAAGGGAAAGCATCATAGAATGGTTTGGGTTGGAAGGGAACTCTAAGCTCACCTCATTCCATCCCACTGCCGTGGGCAGGGACACCTTCCAGCAGATCAGATTGCTCAAAAGCATCAATCAGATGAAGGCAAGACAAGCCTTGATTCTGCCTTCCTGAGGATCACCCAAGAAATGTGATCAGGAGGATGGAAGGGAGCAAGGAGGGACTCAGATCTTAAAGTAAAATCTCTTGGGGAGAGGGGCAGGGGGGAAGAAAGAGCAATAAATCCAGCAAATTAAAATGAAAAGGCAGCTAACATGAGCGACAACTGTACAGCATCAGATAAACACCGCATCCTGAATTCCAGTGGGATAGGAAATATGAAGCAAAAATCAGTCAGGTGCTCCTAGATAGCGATAAGGAAAGCAATTCCCATTTACCGGTAGAAATAAAATAAGAGGTCCTGATAAACCCTCCATGACTAGACTGGATTAGGGCTCTAGCTGTGAAAATTCATTACAGGCATGCAAAAGAATGCGTATCTCGCCTGAGCTAAACTGACTACAAACACCATTTATCTGGGGAAGAGACGGCTCTCTCAGAATAAACAGATTTCTTTCAAAGGGAAGGGAGTGGGTGATCTGACAGAAATCTATATTCCTGCCTTGTCATTTATTATGCAAATAAGTCTCACACCTTTCTAAGCCATGAAGGATGAGTCTGCATTGGAGTTTTGTGCTGGAAGGATGATCCTGAGCTCTTCCAGGGACTCCAGGCTGGGGTTCCTTGCACACAGTGCCGGGAGCTGCTGATTTCAGGAAGGGTTCTGATGGTGAGAAGTACTGGTCCTCATCAACGATGGTCATGCATCTTGGTCAGATGTTTTCAGAATTCCCATAAACAAAAAATAACACATTATTTTCTACTATTTATGGCGTTTGACTTTTAGTTGTTTTATTATATTTATTTTTGTTTTGCTTCATTTTACTCTGTTTTATTCTATTCTACTGTGTTCATAGAGTCACAGAATCACAGAATGGTTTGGGTTGGGAGAGACCTTAAAGATCTTCTAATTCCAGACCCCCTGCCATGGGCAGGGACACCTTCCACACTCCCAGGTTACTTCAAGCCCCATCCAACCTGGCCTTGGGCACTTCCAGGGATGGGGCAGCCACAGCTTCTATGGGCAATACATTCTCTTGTATTTTATTTTAGTTATTTTATTTTATTTTCCCATTCTGTGTGTCTAGGCCATGTGCAGAAGGGAGCCCGTGGCGTTTTCTCCTCTCTCCTTGTCTCCAGTTCTCTTGTTTTTGGCATCAACACCCATCAAAACTGCATCACTCTGCTGAGTAGGGCTCAGTGGAGCAGGACACATTTGAGCTTCAGTTTGTGGCTGACGCTGAGGTGATTCTAGGTGGCTGCAGACGCACTTAGCATGATGTGCAGGGACCAAAACGTGACCTAACACCTTTTGTTCTAGCAATTACATCTCTCAGGATGCTAATTTTAGAAATAGAATGGAGCTGGTAGAAACCACTCGTAGTGGATGAAACCCTGATGTTCCCTTTGGTGGAGAGAGGGCTGAGCCAGTGTTAAAGGGGTGAAAAACAAAACAGCACAAAAGGGGTGAAAAACAAAACAGAAAAAGATCTCCAGAAGACTTTTCCTGACAGAAGGTTGTGTTTTGGAAAGGCTCCTGATGAATTATTTCCATGTGAACAAAGCTGGAATCCTGACCCACAAATCCACCAAGCCCCCATCTCTGACATGGACTCTGAGTGTGATTCAGGACAAGTTTGTCTTCTCTCTAACACAGTATGAAAGCCAGGGGGATGCTTGGAGAGTAGAGGGATCCAGGTGGGACATTGTGTGTCTTCATAAGCTGGTTGCAGGACACACAGAGAACTGTGTCGTAGCAAAACACACGCAAAGGGCTTTCCTAAATTCTTGATCCCAAATTTCCTAGGTCCCTTCTCCTCACAGCCAATCAAGGTATTTGTGCTGATCTCTGTCTCTGGTGATCTTAGGGGACCACAGCAAAAGGTGGCTTGTGATGGGAGGAAAGGGACAGGGACAGGTCCTTGGGTCAGCAGCAGGGACTGACCACTGGGCATCTTCTGTGGCTGAGGGGTGGTGCTGGCCATGGCACGAATCCCTCTTACTTCTTCGGGGGCATTTTGCACTTGTGTTTTTTGCCTCAGCATTTCTGTGGTGCTGGGCTGGCCGTGTCTTGCAGCGCTCTGGAGAGATTCTGCTAATGGGATCTGACCTGATGGCTTTGCATGTTTTAAGTAAATTAAACACAGCTGCTAGGAAAATCCAGTAACCTTAACAGCACCACGGCTCCGTTGTCTGCATTGTAATTACAGCGGCAACCGCCGGGAAGTTCTACTTTCTGGTTTATTTTTAAATAACTTCTGAGCCACCCTTTGATCAACTACTTCATCCCCAAGTCCTGCCTGTCTTCTTCCAAGTTTTAACCCTTGCTGCTTCTTCAAGCACCCATCTCATTGCAGTTTCAGTCAGTCACAGTGGCAAGCGGTTGATTGCAAAAAAATTACTTTCCTGCCCGAATATATCCTGTAATTTTGAGCTGGGGGTAGATCTGGATAGAAAGTTAAGCCAGAGCTTGCAGGCTGAGTGCAGACTGCAGGCACTGAGTGGTGTTTTATGGCTCCCGGGGAAGTGCATCTTGAAATACGCATATTTTTATTCTGCTTTAACCAAAACCCTCTGCACCCATTCAGAGAAATGGGCTTTCTGTCACAGTGACAACACTTCGATGAGAAGTGAAAGGACTTAGATTTATGTAGGAAGCAAATTTAGGAGCCTAATTAGTTTTCCCTTGTCAACCCATGAGTGGAACACATGCCTGCAAGAGCAAGTGGTCAGCTCATGGCATGGGCGTAGCTGCATTCTCCTTCCCTTCATTAAAAGCTCACACCATCTTCTCTGTGAGAGCTGCATGGCTCTAGATTTCTGGTGGAAACCCAGGATTGGGGAAATGACTTGAGGTTTTGGATTAGCCTGCAAAAGGGCTTCAAAAACAGCTGTATTTTAAGCATGTCCCAGTGCAAGGAGGTTGGCTCAGCATCACAGGATACTGCTCTCACCTCGGGGGCAGCTCGTTTGGGGCACCAGAGCTGCTACATCCAAGGTTGTGTTGTATTTGATTGCAGATTCATAGAATGGTTTGGGTTGAAAGGGACCTTGAAGGCCATGTAGTTGAACCTCCCTGCCATGGGCAGGGACACCTTCCATGAGAGCAGGTTGCTTCAAGCCCTGTCCAACCTGGCCTTAAAGACTTCCAGGGATGCCTAGCCTGTCTGGACAACCTGTGCCAGTGCTTTACCACCACCATTATATAAATCATGGTTCTGGCTACCCTTCATCCTTCTGGATGAGCTGACTCACAGAGACCTGAGGGTTCTTCCAAGAGGGGCTTTTGCCAGCTTGTTTTCCAGCCTGACTTCTTTTCTTTTGGACTGGGCTGACCAGGACAGGCAGATCTCAGCTGTGGTGCCCTGGTCTGCTCTCCTGTCTGCTGTCAGCAGCACGTTGTGCATTTGATTTGGGTGAAAAAACACTGGGTGAACGTGATTGAGGTTGTAAAGTTTATGAGATTCTGCATTTTATGGTAAATTTTAAATTGACACTGCAATCAGGAGCATTAGAGTTTGTAAAGGAAAAGTCTGTGTGATGTGTTGCAGAACACAAGGTGGTAATTTCCTCTCTTATATTGATGCTATCAACAGGAGAGAATGAAGCAGCTGCTTCTTGGGGGATTGGATTCCTAATGCATTCATTTAATGTAATTTATAGAGCATTATTTATTATGTGGGGGTTTCCCCCCTTTACTGGCTTTCCTTCTCCACTGCTAGAAGAGTGCAGCACTGTTTTATCTTCCACTTCTCACCTGTAGATTTCAAGGCCTTTCCAACCACAGCCGACATTGTTGTTCCCATTATCACACAGGAAGGGCAAAACTGAGCACTGGAGATTGGAAAGGATGTCAGCCCAAAGATGTAGCCAGGCCACTGCTCCTTCTGAGCATGATCCACAACACTCAGTTCTTCCCAGGTTGGGAGGGGTGATCTGTGTCAGGGCATTTTTTGATAAAAGAAACAGTCCCTGGCAGCAAAAAAACATCATCTCAATCATCCCAAACACTCTCCTAGGGAATGAAGTGTCCACATGTGTCAAGGTGTGATAGAAACACCTTTTCAAAGTTCATCTGCCAGTTGGGATTTTCTACAGGGATGTGGGTGACTTGGTTCCCGTGATTCCAGTGGGTTATCTCCAGGGCACTGCCCTGTTGGAGGCTTTCAGTTAAGCTCTGGCTGTCAGGTTGTTCTGTTAACTGGCAGAGATGGGGTTTTCAGATGAGTGGAGTGTTTTCTGGTGGGGTGGGATTCTTCTGTCCACATTTGGGTGTGTGGATGGTACCACCTCTTCCCTTGCTGCCTGGGCTGCCCTCGCCATTCATGCTGAGCAGTAAGGACAATTTCAGTGGTGTGGTGTCCCTTCTCCCGAGGTAGATCTATAACACATCAGCTGGATCTTGCTGGGGCTTCTCTCTTTTGTTGATGGACTTTAGATAACTAGCCCAGCCTAGCTAACTGGCATTTTTCTCAGGTGTGTGAGGGGGTATGTGACCCTGGGTATCTCTTTCCCACAACACATTTCAATAATGACTAGAAGGAGAATTATCCCTGGAATGTGGTGTATCTTGGGGTTTCCCACACCTGGTGTTGTGTGCTCTGGTGTTCCACCATGGACAGGCTCTGTGGTTGCACTGCAGGTCCTGTTGCACCATGGTCAGGCGTCATCTTATGTCCCTCCACACACCTCCAGAAGGGATTGGGCCACCCTGCTCTGCCCACTGACTGGTGAGTGTCACTAAAGGAAGCTGTAGCTTCGTTTTTTAGATGGCAGAGGGGCCAGTCTATCATTTCACTGCTGTCAGAACACCTCAGATACTCAGGCTGGGTTGGGAAGGCAGCACCTCATTGTTTTGTCCTGATTTTCACTGAAGACAGGGTTCACCCTCATTTTTGCCTGACAACATCACAGTGTTTCTCTATAGCTCCAGATTTTACTTGCTATTATTAAGGCTGCTAGAAAATAACTCTGGCACCTTCCTGATCTACTTTTGTGTCTGATGAGGTGAAAGACTTCTGAGAGCATATGAAGGAAATGGTAAGAATCCTCTGGGAGGAGTTTGGGGTTACCTAGGCGTGAGGGGAGATATGAGATGAGCTCTTCCCCAGGCTTAGGCTTGTTTGTTAAAGCTGAATCACAGCAAAGGGGGTTTTTATGGTGTTAGGTTTTCAGATATGCCAAGAAGATGTAAAAACAACTGGTTGAAAAAGTCCTGGGCATTTTAAAGTAATATTTGTTGGGGATTTATTGAAGATGCTGTAACACAACCTGTGGCAGCATCTGCTTCCCAGATTAACAGAGGGTTTGCAAACAGCACTTTGGAAGCAACCTCCAAGATTATTGGAAAACTGGAGAGCAGACTTGGTGAATGATTCATCACACGGGTTTGCATATCAGTTGTTCCTTTTCCTTTCTTTGTCAAATTTATTTATTTCAGTGCTATTATACAGGAGGCACACAAACACTGGAACCATCCTGGAAGTGTTGATGTGCCAGGATTGTGCTGCTCATCACAGCAGGGGCCTGAGACTGCAGAGCTGGAGGGCATCCTCATCCAATGCAAATGGGTTTTATTTTGGAGCTGTTGAAACTTGGACCAGGAGCTGGAGGTGGGCTGCAGTGGGAGATAAAAATATTAACTCGGTGCTAATCTCCTGTTAGGGTCGGTGGATGTTTGATCAGTGGAGTCTGGAGGGTGTTTCACACCCCAAAATAGATACTGATGTTTGAGTAACTAAATGGCTCACCAAACACCCCAGATCATGCTGACTGCATCCCCATGGGCTGCAGTTAGAGCTGGGACAGCCACCACACGTGTAGGTCACGATTCAGCTGCTGAACATGGGTGCCTGTTTTTGCCTTAAGACACATTCTTGGTCTCCATCTGTGAGTCAAGAGGTCCAGGATCATATCTGGAAGTGCCACACATGGGTCTTGGATAGCTTAGGGAATCCAACATACCAGGATTTGCACGTGGGCACCCCAGCTGAGATGCCTTAATCTGGAGCTGAATCCTACCCAGCATGCCAGGGTCTGGTACAGGTTCATCAGGCTGTCCCTGAGGAATCACCCCTTGGCACTGACCCAGGGAAAGGCATGCCCATGGTCCATCCTGCTGGCTGTCAGTCCAGGGCTACCCTGTGCTTCAGGTGAGCTAAATTCCAGCTGCTGGCTGGTCAGGGTTAGAGCATGGATGGAATACTTGGGAGTCCACTGGGAGTGTGTGAGTGCTTGCTCTGTTGAGGGCAGGGGTGTTCCCAGTGTGGACACCTTGGAGAGAGTTCTGGGTTTCCTCAGCATGGGAAGGACATGGACCTGCTGGAGCGAGTCTAGAGGAGGCCATGGAGATGCTCCGAGGGCTGGAGCCCCTCTGCTCTGGAGCCAGGCTGGGAGAGCTGGGGGTGTTCACCTGGAGAAGAGAAGCTCCAGGGAGACCTGAGAGCCCCTTCCAGGGCCTAAAGGGGGCAGACTTTTTAGTAGAATCTGTTGCAATAGGACAAGGGGTGATGGTTTTAAATTCATTAATTAGACTACCTGTTGGGAAGAAGTTTTTTGCAGTGAGTGTGGTAAAACATTGGCACAGGTTTCCCAGAGAAGCTGTGGATGCCCCAGCCCTGGAAACGTTCAAGGTCAGACTGGACAGGGTTCTGAGCAACCTGATTTAGTCGAAGGTGTCCCTGCTGATGGCAGGGGAGTTGGACTGGATGGTCTTTAAAGGTCTCTTCCAACCCAATCTCTTCTGTGACTCTCTGATAAAGTCTGTTTCTTCACGCGGGGTTGATCTCAAGAGCAGGACCAGCATGGCCTGTCACCAGTTTGTTTGGGAACTGTCCTTTCCAGCTCTGCAGCCCACCCCAGCTGGGGGATGGAGAGGCCAGTGTTCTAAAGACAGGGAGAAGCTCCACTCCCAGAGGCACGTGGTGAGAGGAACAGACCCGAGTGAGCTGATGTGGCATGTTAGTGATGTGCTCAAGGAGGGTAATTAGACTTCAATGTCACATCCAGGAGGGTGTGTTCGATTCATCTGCAAACCGCCCCAAGAAGCTAAAAGGGGCCTTTGTGGCTGAGGGGGAAGCCACAGGCAAGCCTGGTTGATCTACAGCTTTTCATTGCACGTGTGTTCTGGGAACGGGAGAATGAAGCCTGGGCTGCTCTCAGTAATACCCATCCTAATTTGGAAACTGCTGCAAGGGCACCAGGGCATCCTCCTCGGGTCCCTGTTCACTGGCTCAGAGGGTGGGCCATGACTGTGGTTGTTCACAGCCTCTGTTCTTCATGGCCATGGGTTAATGAAACTGTGATTGAGGTGCAGCCTTTTCTTAGCCCAGAAACTCCCGTTTATTGCCCCGTGAGGATTCTCCTGAACCTCAAACAGTGATTTATTTTCTTTTAGGTGAAATCATAGAATCACAGAATCATTTAGGTTGGAAAACACCTTTAAGATCATCAAGCCCAACTGTTCCCCCAGTATAACCAGGGCCACCACTAACCTGTGTCCTCAGGTGGCACATCTACATGGCTTTTAAATCTCTCCAGGGATGGTGACTCTACCACTGCCCTGGGCAGCCTGTGTAGGGCTTGGCAACGTGTTCTGTGAAGAAATTTCTCCTCATATCAAATCTAAACTTGTCCTGGTGCAACTTGAGGCTGTTTCCTCTCTTCCTGTCGCTTGTGAGAAGACACCAGCCCTCACCTGTCTACAACAAGGTGTTGCTTTGCAAGCTGTTGTGTCCCTGGGTTGCCCTTGCCGTGGGGAGCAGCTGCAGTGAAGGACCTGTAGAGAGAAGGAGAATTTAGCTAGAAGTTAAAGCTGAAGCCCAGCACTGCTCCTGGGAAACAGAATGCCAGGCCCTGCCCTGATGTTGGGAGGGGGTTGTGCATCAGCCTTAGCAAAGCTGATGAGCTCTGGAGAGAAGCCAGGGCATTGCAGGAATTTTGCAGCGTTCTTCAGGAATTTTGTCCTAAACAAAGACGACGGTGCTGACCCACATGGACATGCTGACAGTGGCCTGCACTAAGCTCTTTGCCCCCTTGCTGATCACTTGTGGCTGCTGAGTGGCAAACGAGCCATTAGTCCTCAGCAGTGGCAGTTCCTTGTCATCTAATGATCTGAACAGGGCTGGGGCTAAGGAAGGAGGTCGTGCTGGAGTGCGCAAGGTCAGAGCAGCTGGATGCTCTTGAAAGCAGATGGACTCATTAGCTGCAGGGAAATCCCTTTCCTGGGGCTGATCCTGGCCCTGGTGCTGGCCTGCAGCCACTCTGTGCTGCACCTGTGCTCCATGCATTACCTACTGCCTAAATGTCCTCAGACTGGTGCTCGTAGGAGCGTGAGAAGGAAAATTAGAGGCCACCACAAAGGTTACCCTTCGTGGTTTTCCTCCATTCCTGGGGTGTGCACGTGCAGCAATTATCTTACCAGTTCAGTAGATTGGGTAGGGTGTTCAGAGCCCCTCAGTTCCTCCATCCTGGGACAGTCATCCAGGTGTCAGCCCCACCTGAAAAATGTTGTTGGCACCTTCCCGTGAAAATCATGACAGTGAGAATCTCATGAAGGCTGACTCAAGGTCAGTGGCTCCATCTGAAAGTAATGAGTGGGTGGGAGAGGGATCCCAGTTGCTTCCCTGTGTCATGGGTAATGGGAAATAGGACTGGTGGACCCTGTCCTAGTAAACCCATTGCAAGGGCTGCCTGGAGAAGGAAGGAAATTGAGAGACTACACACGACCACCTGTTTCCTTGCTTTGCACACCACTAAGCTTTGGCATAGAGATCCCTTTTCCCTTGCAGCTTCCATGGGTTGATGGCAACCCCTTGGCCCTGGCCAAAACTCAGGTGCAAACCCAGGTTTAAGGAGAAGATGTGAGCTGGAGGTGCCATTTTAGGGAAAATACCCCAAATCATCACTTTGGCATGCAAATACTGCATCTCTACCTGACTGCTGAACCACATGAGCAATTTCCAGCTGTGCACTACCATAATATGTGCCATGGTGGTCTTCCTCTCTGCCCTTACCCAGGAGGAGACCCCCCCAAACTGTACTAGGTGTGCTCAGGACCCTGTTAATATGATGGCTGCCTGCTGGTGGGGGTCTCAGTCCTTGAGGTTGTGCTGAGAGGGAGTCAGGTCCCCCAAAACACCCTCCTGCTGATCTCATTCATCAACCCTGAGCCCTGCCCACCTCCAGGCAAGCTGCAGGGCCACCTCATCCCTCAACAACCACCCTGTAGGTAACCTGTGTTATCAACCATCAGTGTGTTTTGTCATCTCCTCTGGCACGTGCTGGTGACAGTTCCACTCACCTAACACCTCCTACGTGGAGGTGTCACCCTCCTGTTTGGAAATGCCAGCCTGTTCAGAGACACTGTCTCCATCATTTACAAGTGCAAGTGGTGGCCAGGAGCTTCTGTAGGGCTCCATTTCTCCAAAGTTTTTCCCAAGCCAGGAGGGACGGGAGACTTTTATGGGCAGAGCTGGGAGGACAGTGGTCATACACCTTTCCCCCCAGCGCCCCAGCACCTCTGGGATGTGGGTTTATTGCAGGCACCCCTGCAAATACCGTCGTGGGTACCACTGAGGTACCACTGACAACTGAACTGTGGTTGCAGAAAGCCCTAGGAAGCTGATAATCCCACAGGGACCAAAGCATAGTGTTTAGCTGGGGGGTGGGATGGGCGAAGCAGCCAAAGCTGCCTGGATGTGATCCGTTTCCGGAGTGTTCGTCTCCCAGCTGTCACAGGAGATGTGATACAGTGGGAGGACGGGGTGGGTTTGCACCTCCATGGCACGATGTTGCTAGGTGATCTTGTGATACAGGGGAGGGTGATGAGCAGATGAACTGACCGTGGAAACATGTGTGGTAGCAGAGCAGGAGCAGGCCTGCCTCGGTGTTTCCTCATTGTGCCAGCAGAAGGTGTCTCCAGAGCTGGCCTTTCTTAACCAGACACTCAGTCCTGGATCTGATGGCGGGCTTTGTTTTGTTTTTTCCTCTCTCCGTTGTTCCTCAGGAGATGGTCAGAGGAGCGAAGGGCGCGTCGCCGATTTGAAAGAAAACCAAGGGTCCTGGTGAGTACTCATGTGTGTGAGCTTTGTGGGGAGAGCTGGTGGCTCCTGGCAAGCAGGACATGAACTGGGGTTGTCTTGATATCTTTCTGGGCTCTTGGGTGTCTGATCCTGCCCTTCAGTTACTGATTTCCTGCGGCAGAGGAGGTGGTTTGTCGCGCTGATGGATCAGCACAAAGCGTCTTTGCCGCCGCCACCACCGCGATTCTCTGCTGTCATCAGCGACCGAAACTCTTAATTGCTCTTCCTGTAAATCTGCAGAAGATGCTCTCATGAACATGTGTGTGCTGAGTGCTGCAGTGCTGGAGGGAGCAGGCGGCACATAACGCTGGCAGCTGCGCGGGAGTGCGCCGAGCAACAATATTTGTTAATGCTTGGAGTGCTTTTGGCTGTTGTTGTGCTTGGCCCCGGCGCAGACCCAGTCACGGGGCTGCGATTCTGGGGTGACATTTCAAGGTCCTCTCCAGACCTGTTTTCTGCAGCTGTCTCACAGGAGGCTGTGAATTGGATGCCTTCCTGAAGGTCTTGAAGAGGAAGAAAGGAAAATCCTTTTTTTTAATCGTCTGAGCTGGTTCAGATGTGCCAGAGCCAGATCCTGAGTTGATGTTGCTGAACCGAGGGTATTTTGCATTGTGCCAGGTGGGAGGCTCATCTTCTCACGAGCAACTGCCTGGTTTGCACTGGCCAAACCCTCAGCAGAGCCGTGCTGTGAGTCCCCCACGGGTTCCCATCTGTCAGGGGCTGAATCCCCACACCTCCCCTCCGGGCCCACACTGCACACGTTTTATGGACACTGAGGAGCATCTCACTGCTGGGTTGTCACAGAATTATAGAACCACGGTTTGGGTTGGCAGGGAACTTTAGAGCTCATCTAGTCCAAACCCCTTCCATGGGCAGGGACACTTTCCAGATTGCTCCAAGTCCTGCGCAACCTGGCCTTCAACACTTCCAGGGATGGGGCAGCCACAGCTTCTCTGGGCAACCTGTGCCAGGGCCTCATCACCCTCTTCATAAAGAACTTCTTCCTTATATCTCTTGGGTCTGTGCTGTAGCCTGGACTATGTGAACATGAAGGAGCAGTACTGGTGTTTGGTGTATCACAAGGAGATCCAGATTTTAAGACACATCTCAGCTCCTATAGTGTAAGCATGAGTTTAGAAGGGAGACAGTGACACAATATGGTTTCAGGAAGCAATCTTCAGACATTAAAAAAGATAGAAGGCCTTTGTAGTTAGAGGAGATGTTTTTATCCCATGTTAAATCTGGTCTAGTTTGGGCAGCACGCTAGGATGAGCAGAAGCCTGTCACTCTCCTCTGGCTGGTCACCTCCTGGCAAGGCAGTCAGGGAGGGTGCTGACACCCTGCTGTCCCCCCACACCCCGTCAGCAGAAAAACCCAAGAAGTGATGCTTTGTTTCCAGAAATCGTCTCTGATTCCAAAACAGGTGCTATTCAGTGCCTGGAGGAAAAACCAAATTCCTCTCTGGCTCCCACACCTCCCACTGCTTCCCTGCTGCCTCTCTGCAGTTACCTAGAAAAGAAACCCAGACTATCTCCCTGGGAGAATCAGCTCCCTTGTCTGTAAACAGGGCAGCCTGGAAGGCCACCAGCTGCAGAACTGAGTGCCATCACCAGCCTGAGGTTGGTGGACTGTGGTCCCCTACCCCAGGGACCCCTTGCACCCATCTGCTCCTAAATTTACTGCATTTCCCCTCCCTGCACCCCAGCCCCTGCTCTCCTGGCAGAGATGGAGGACCAGTGTGTATCTGGAGCACAGGATATTTTATCATGCTGGCTTTCCTGATTTACACCAACAGGGGTTTGGTCTCCCGAGCTCCAGCAATCCTGAAGTGATTCACCTTATTAAACATCCGTTTGCACTGTCTTTAGCATTAAATAATTGTCTCCTCAGCATATTTGAGTTGGAGGGTATCTGATAATCCTGTGAACTATCCATCATGCTCCATTATCATCTTTCCACTCCTGTGTTGGCTGCCTCGTGTCAGCTCTGCCTGGGGTTTACAAATAGATTTCGTTTCTCCTGCAGTTTTCCTCCTTTTCTTCAGTCTCATCCTCTCAAAGGAGCCATTTCAGGCTCCTTAAAATTTGTGCAGACGCTCCCATCAGCATCTTTCTGCTGACTCGTGAGCGATGAGTCCCGTCCATGTGCTGGCTCCGCTCCTGCCAGAGCCCCCAAACAAAAACTCTCATTTACCACAGAGGAGTAGAATTGTTATCTCAATTGAAAGAATTGCAACCTGCAAACTGATAAATCATCTCATTGTTGGAGTTTCCTTGTTGGCTCAGAGGATTTGTAGGACACACAATAATGACTTGTCAGCTCCCCTCTGGCAGACCAGCACTGCAGCACTCACACACAGGGCACAAACCCCATATGTCCTGATTGTATTTTAATAAGGATGCTTAAGAGGGCTCCTAAAAACCCTCCTAACCAGGACGGTAATGTGAAAGCTGAGAACAGAACAGAACAGAACAGAACAGAACAGAACAGAACAGAATAGAATAGAATAGAATAGAATAGAATAGAATAGAATAGAATAGAATAGGTTGGAAGTGACCTTTAAGAGGCATCTAGTCCACCACCACTGCAATAAGCAGGCACATCTTCAACTAGACCAGGTTGCTCAGAGCCCTGTCCAGTCTTTATCATATTATTTTTGGTACCTGTTGCTGCTGCTGCCATGCCAGCAATGGGAGAGATGCTCAGCATCCTTTCAAAATCAGGCTTGTGCTCATCTCTCTGAGTCTGCAGCATCCTGGAGGAGAAGGATGTGTTGGGAGATTGTATCCTTGTGGATCAGATTTGCTTTTAGAGCAGATGCACATATTCCCATTTCTACAGGCTCTGGAGGTGCTGCTGGATGTTTTGCCAGTATCACGAAAGACATAGCTGGGTTTTACTCGTGAAAAATTGACTTCTTCCTTTTTATATGGCTTAAGAAATGGTCTTCCCAGTGAAATTTTGGGATTATCAAGACTGGCTTTAGGATGACAGACTGGGATTGCATAGCAAGATGTAGCACTGGGGCAGACAAGCAGAGTCATAAAAAAAGGACCAGTCTCTCTTACAAATATCTTCCCATGTGGTCTGAACATTCCTTTGCTGAGTTGTTCTAGACACATCTTTTGCTCCTAGGGTATAAAACATGCAAGGCAAATTTCAGCAGCTTCAGCCCATTTAGGAGCTCTCCAGCCCACACATTAAATTCTACCCAGTCATTTCAAGATCACCCTTTAAAAAAATCTTTCCCAGTTCTAACCTGTCAAGAGGATATTGATAAGACGAGATTAAAATCCTAAAATAGCCACCTGGTACTTCCATAAAAACATGTTGGTGCGATTGTCTAAAGGACAAAAACATTGAATTTTGTACTGAGATGTGCTTGCTTTTGCAAGGATAGGTTTCACTTTGCATCCCTCTCCTGGGTCCAGTATATTACTGGGCAGGAGCCTCCTCCGAGCGAGCTTGCAGTGAACAGAAAAAAGAGAGGGAAACCCCCCCTGTGAACAAGATAAGTTATTGTGGAACGAGTGGTATTAATTCTGATTGACACATGGAGGAGACCATGTGGTGTGAAGTCCCACATACCTTCAGCAGAGGCAGACACCTGGTTGTCTGAGACATTTGCAGTGTCTCAAGGACTACGGGTTTTACTTCTCCAGGAGAGGCGGCAGCGCCGCGGCGTCGCCGTAGGACAGAAACCTCGCTGGTTCCTGCGCCTCTGCCCTAATGCCATTGCTCTCCTCCTTTTGCAGATCCTCATAATGACATTCATGGTCACACACGCACACAAAAAAAAAGTACTTTATAAAAAGAAAACGAATCTGGCTTCAGCCGGCTCTCGCCTCCTGCTGCGGTTGCCTCCAGACCCCGGCTGGCCCGGGGTGAAATGAAAAGGGGAGTTAATGTAGCGGGGTCATTCCTCACCACTGAATTGGTCAGCCGTCTACGGAGCCAATTTCTGCAGCTTTTCAGCGGCCTGGTAGACCCCTGGGTAATATTTGCCTGAATAGAGCCCTAAGTGTTTAAGCTGTGTTGCCAGGAATGGCTGTTTTATCCCATGCATCTGAGATTTCGGCTCATCAGACATGAAGCAGGTCAAGACTCTCATGCCATTGTGTGCATTACAGCGAACAGAACAGAATATGCTTGATAAAAGGGAGGACTTAAAAGAAATGCTTCTTTAGACCCGAAACTTTCAAGTCCCACAATGCATCAAAGACCCCTCGTACAGACTTTGAAAGGGGCGAAAGGCATTGCCTAATATTTGGAGGAAATGAATAATAAAGCATCCCAAGTGCCTGGAAACTAATTTAGGAGTGCACGTTGCACTGTATTGCCTCTGCTGGATTCGCTCCCCAGAAGAGTTGCTAACAAAGGGTTTAAAAAAAAAATAGTAAAATGACGTTTGTAGACCAACTTTTCTGCCTTGAAATGCCCCCTTTTTTGTAATGTTTCCTGGTAAGAGTTACTTATGAAAGGATGAAATACAGCCTGTGCTGCAAACACCAGGTCTCAAATGAAGCTTGGGAGCCCGTAAGGTTTCCCACCATTCCCCTCCCTGTCACAGCCTTTTGTTCCTTCATGTTGAAAGCGTTGCTTGCAGGATGCTTGCAGGATGCTGAGGCACTACCAGCTCATGGAGTTTAGTCATACCTTAGGGGAAAAAAAGAAAAAAAATCAACCTGTTTCTGTGGCCTTTGCTTTTGTTCCAGCAAAACCACCTTTGGGTACAGTTGGGACTGCTCTGTGGGTGACCTGCTGCTCCTTGCAGCAGGAGCTGGGAGCTTGGTCCCATGCTGAAGGTATCTGTTATGTTTCTGGTATCCCCATGGATGCTGAAGGTGCTGTTTGAAGCCTGAGATACTTATTGTACAGTCATAGAATGGTTTGGGTTGGAAGGGACCTCAAAAGCCATCCAGTTCCAACCCCTATTCCATGGACAGGGACACCTTCCACTAGACCAGGTTGCTCCAGGCCCCCATCCAACCTGGCCTTCTTTCCAGAGGGCTTCTTGCCAGCAGTTTGTTTCTGAAGTGCAGTGGTTCCTAATGCAGTGGTCTCCAAGGCTCCCATGGGATTTGGGAGCTGCAGAGCTTGTGTGGGCTTCTGCCTTATGTCATGAGATGACTGTGGCTGATGGGACATCCACCCCATCAGGCCTAATGGCTCTGGGAGCATGGGATTCAGTTTGCAATGACAACCTGCTTCAGAGCAGGGTTTCCCCCTGAGAATCAAACCTTGTGGCATGCAAACTTCCTTCAAATCCCATGAATTGATGGGAGGTGAGGATATCTGGGCATCCACAAGGGTGTTTGGGCACGAAGGGCTTTGCTGTCCTCCTTGTCCTGCCCTTGCCCATCCCTGCTGCCTGCGTTTGTCACATCGAGTTCCACTTCTACCATCTGTGGAGATCAGTTAAATTTGAGTGCTTTCTTACCTGCTTCTCCCCCAGGCCACGATTAATTGAGGGCAGGAGGGCAGGCAGGAGTGCTCAGGCAATATTTACAAGAAGAAGGGGATGTTAATGGGTCACTGGGGCCGGAGTGGTGGGGGATGGAGATGATGGGAAGTGTGGGGGGGCAGTGAATCTCCTGCCAGCTCCAGGGACAATTAAAACCTCAGCTTTGTGTCCAAGTGAATTAAAACTCCCCTGCCACCCCTCAACCTCCTGGTGCTGTGGCTGCTGTTTCAGTGGGACCTTCCATAGTGGGAAAAGAGTGGGATATTGGGATGGAGGAGGATGCCTGTGAGTTATCAGTCACTGCAAGACTGGGGGATGGAGAACTTTTAGCAAAACAATGTTTTCTGTCCTCAGAGCTCAGACCAGCAGCTCTGTTAGGCTGAGCCCAGTTATTTTAGTTATCAGTTATCAGAAATGTGGTGGATGTCCCACCCCTGGAGGTGTTCAGGGCCAGGTTGGACAGGGCTCAGAACAACCTGGTCTGTAGGAAGGTGTCCCTGCCCATGGAAAGGGGGCTGGACTAGATGGCCTTTAATAGTTCATTTCCAACCCAAACCATTCTGTGGTTCTATGGGTCTGTTTAGCATTTCTCTGCTGCATCCTTCATGAACAGGGTGTGTGCAGTCGTTAGTTCAAGGTGCTGATGGTCTCAGCCACAAAACCCAGTTGGCAGATGAGGCACAAAAGGTGGTGTACAGGGGTGGCACACCAGTTCCCAGCCTTTCCACCACCTTTTTCCTTAACCCCAGAGAGCCAGGCAGCAAAAGCCTGGCCCATCTTTGATAAAACAGTAATCATAAACCAGGATAATTCCTCATGGAAAGGGGCTTGGCAGTACTGTGAGGGGAGGTTTATGCCCTGACTTAACGACACATTAGTGCCCGGGGACTTTTTAGTCTTGTGCTTGGGTTTTATGATCCGTATTACTTCTCTTTTAATTTTTATTGCCTTGCTTTAGTTTTTGATACAGTTCTGGAAGCACCTCGGTGGGCAGGGGCGGCTCTGCCATCACTGACTGTCACCTTGTGGCTTGACCCGCATTCCAGGGAGGAGCAGAGGGGCTCACCAGCCCTATAGTGGTGACATCCCTGCCTGTGTCAGCCCCTGCCTGACACTGCTCAGAGCTCAGAGGTTGGTCCTGCTGATCTCCAGTGCAGCCACGTCTGACTTGGCAACCCCCTGGACAACCTCTTAGCCTTGAGCTGGGGGAAGGAGCTGCTCCAAAACATGTGCAGCAGCAGAGCCAGGAGGTAGAGCTTGGTCTAGGTCTCCTCTTTGAGGTGAGGCTGCACAAAATTGGTGGCTGTTGGGCTCGTGGTGCTGTTTCCTCCCAACCCTGTGCTGGGCTGTGCTGCTTTCTCCTGGGTTTCAAGCAAAGCTTGGGAGGATATGATCTTTTCCCCTACAGAACATCTCATTCAGCCGGTCTCTGGTCCATGCTTGGTTTCCTAGGACGTAGCTGAGCCAGGTAAGCAGGTAGGCATTGCTGCTGGCTGGCCCTGGTTTCTCCCTCCCAGAAGATCAGATGATGTTTTCTTCTCTTCTGTGTGTGCCACCCTTGCTGTAGTCCTGTTTCTGGTTTGCTACCCATTGCAGAGAGAAATAAAATTTTCTCTAACATTATTCTGATGTATAGAGGTAGGAAAATGTGGACTATGAGGTTCATCTGGGAAATTTTAACACCTCAGAAGCACAGGGGGTCATACACGCTCTCCTGAGCTGGAGCCCTCAAAACCACTTCTTTCAGGTCCACTGGTGACTCTTGTCTCAGAATAGCTCTGGATAAGATGTGCTGTCAGGGGAAGCAAAGGGAAGGGATTTATTTAGCCTGACTGGGAAGCTGGCACTGTCCAAACTTTATGGTAATGGGATGACTTCTGTTAAGGAGACAGTCAGATTGGACTGGTTGGCACCTCAGTGTGAAGGGACACCTGCCCTGGGTGTCTCCTGAGGCTCACTCCACGCCAGCTGATAACCCATGTCATTTAGGAGAGGTTTTACTCCTTGCTACTTGGCATTTCTGCTCACTGCTCCGGGACAGATCCAAACCCCACTGGAATCAGGAGAGATTTTCTCTGACTTCAGCTGTCTCCATCCTCCCAGAAAGAAGATGTGACACAACTTCTGTGTAATGGTTTATTCCTGGTGACAAGTGCACCTTCCCCAGTGACCTTTCACACCACAGAATAGAGGCAGTGGGGTGCTGGTCCCCTCCCAGGCAGCCCGAGAGCAGGGCTGTCAGAGCCAAGGAGCTTGCACGCCGTTAAGAGAAATCCTCCCCTCGGTTCCCAAGGGACCTGAGTGCTGGTTCAAAAGGTTGCAGAGCACTGTCAGCTCCTGTTTGGGGCTGCTGTGCTGAAGGGAGATCCTGCCAAGGAGGTCACAGGCTGAAGCAAGCTGAATTTGAAGGAATTGTGGTTTGAAATGATCTTTTAGGTTTGTCAGCCCTGTCAGAATTTAACTTGTGTAAGGGCAGCCAGAAGATTGGGGTGCATGGGGTTGGATAACCAGCCAGCCAAGGATGAGTGTCTTTACAGGTGACACAGGTGGGCCCTGGGCTTTCTCCAGCAGGACAGTGCTCCAGTTTATCTGCAGCAAGTGATAAAGTGCAGTTGGCCACAGGAAGGAAGGGAACAAGGACATCGACTCCAGCAATGAGTTTGCCATAGAGTGCTGAGATCATTCTGACAGCAGCAGAGTGGTTGGGGTCCATCCTCCATCCATCCTTCCATCCATCCATCCATCCATCCATCCATCCATCCATCCACTCACATAATTTCCAGACCATAGGTATCCTTACCCATGCATGTGGATACATGGCTTTCCACTCTCCTCAATAGAGTTGAAATTTGCTCCAGGTTTCTTTATCAAAACACTCTGTAAAAAAAATTGGAATGCCAAAGCAGCAGAGCCTGGGAAAAATAAGGGGGAACACTTCTTGGCATGGAAAAATATCCCCAACACAGAAAAAGCCCAGTTTGTTCTGGTGGAGCAGAGAGAATCTGACAGCCCGCCTTTTGTTGTGCAGTTCACATATGTTGCTATATTGACACCTGAAATATTTTACAGAAAGTTTGGCATCATTTCTTCCCCTGTGCTCAGAGAACTGGTGGTTTTGGAGTGGCTTCATCCTTTCTGGCTCTATAAGAGCTGATTCCCACAGGACAGGTGGGTTGGGAACTGCAGCCTGCGTTTCGTCGCCTACCAGAAGTCCCATCCGTCAGTGCACAGTTCTCCTCTGCTAACAAAATTATTTATTTTGACCTGTCATTAGGGATATTCATGCAGAAGGAATGGGAACGATCTCTGCTTTGTGAGTTTTACAAGCCCATTTTGTATTTGTCTTGGTGGTAGAGGAGCAGTAAAGAGCTCTGTGATCGCGCCTGTTACGATAAGTGAGTTTTGGAAGAGGTTTTCTGTCTGATAGTCTGTCTAAAAGCATGGGGAAATGCCATTCTAACGGCTGTTAAAACACAATTGCTCGCTGATTTACACAGTCAAGGAGTACCTCTTTACTAGGAGACGTACACTGAATAAAAGCAGTTCAAGTGGTGCTTTTAATAAATAGATAATGGAACAGCATTTCATCTTCTGCTCTAATCCGTTACGTTGGCGCAAGGTAGAATATCCCTCTGATAGATTCTGAGATAGCAGGAACTGAAAGTCAAACCACTCTCTTTCTGTGTCTTTGAGACTAATTTGCACACTGGTGAAAGGCACTGGGTTCACAGTGAGCTGGAACTTTTTTTTCCATGAATGGGTTTAGTTGGGTCCCAGTTGGCTGCTGTTCAAGGCATTGATCATAGAACCCTAGAATATCTCAGGTTGCATGTCCAGAGGTGGAAAGGGAGCTGGGGAAGGGTCTGGAGCAGCAGGAGCATCTGAGGGAGCTGGGAGGGGCTCATCCTGGAGAAAAGGAGGCTCAGGAGGGACCTTCTGGCTCTGCAACTCCCTGACAGGGGAGTGGAGACAAGGCGGGGATTGGGCTCTGCTGCCAAGGAACAAGGGACAGGATGAGAGGAAATGGCCTCAAGTTGCACCAGGGGAGGTTTAGATTGGATAGCAGGGAAAACTCCTTCACAGAAAGTGCTGTTACACATTGGCACAGACTGCCCAGGGCAGTGGTGGAGTCTCCATCCCTGGAGGGATTTAAAGAGGCATGTGGATATGGCACTTGGGGACATGGATTAGTGGTGGCCCTGACAGTGTTTTGCGAATGGTTGGACTTGATGACCTCAGAGGGCCTAAATAATTCTGTAATTCTAAATTGGAGGGGACCCATAAGGATCACTGAGTCCAACTCCCTACTCCTTGCAGAACTAGCTAAACCTAGGAGTATCATCCAGAGACTCCTTGAACTCTGTCAGGCTTGGGGCTATAACCACATCCCTGAGGAGCCTGTTCCAGTGTCTGACTACCCTCTGATGTCCAGCCTAAACTTCCACTTTGTTCCGTGATGCCTTGGCTTTGTCCGTGGGCTGTCACCTTGCTGGATGGCAATACCTATGCCTCACATCCCCAGTGCCACGTGGGGTTCTCTCCAGCCCCCAGCTCCCATGGGTTTGAGTGGGTGCCACGGGCAGGAGGTGGCTCTGTGGAAATACCTTGGACTTCCCTGGAGGCACCAGGCCACTGGGGCTGAGTGCCTTGAAGCTAAATGAGCTGTTGGCTGCTTGGTTAGGAAAGAAACAGGACACTTTGGGAGGCAGGAAAAAGATCATTTATCCTGTTGCTACTCATCCTTGTTAATTCATTGTTTCCGTTGAAAACCCTGCACTTAGCTGCTTCATGAATGAACCCAGTGTCTGTGCCTCCAAAAACAACTTGGCTTGGTGAAAAATAAGACCTCCTTTCACCTCCTCTCTGCTCTGCTGTGTTTTCTCCCCCATCCCTTGTTTTCTTTCACTCGCATCCATCCTGCCTGGGTGGCAGTCCAGGTTGTCCCTGTGGAGTGGGGCTGGAGCTCAGGGGCTGGAATCACAGAAACACGGAATAGTTTGGGTTAGAAGGAACCCTTGAAGGCCATTGATCCAACCCCCTGCCACTGACAGGGGCACCTTGCACTATCCCAGGTTGCTCCAGGCCTCATCCAGTCTCGCCTTGGAGGGAGGGGGCAGCCACAGCTTCTCTGGGCAACCTGTGCTGGTGTTTTACCGCCCTCTGCATAAAGAATTTCAGCCCAGGGGCTTCTCTGTGAGCACAGAGGACCCCCTCTGTTTACTGGGCTGGCACTGCGGAGACTCTCACAATCCAAAGGGAATGGGAAAGCTTGAAGGAGAGGTTTGGGAAAGGGGAAATGACTCAGCTGCACGGCAGGAGGGACGTCAAGGAGGAAGGGTGGGTAGGGAGATTGAGATAGAACTGGGAGTCTGTGGGAGGGGGTTAGAGTGGATGGAGGGTGATCTGGATGCTGTGATGTGACAGACATTGCCCAGCTGTGGCTGCTCTGGTGAGCAAACCCTTTTCCAGAAATGGCCCAGGTGTGGAAGGGCAGATGGAGCACAGGAAAGGTCTCTGGTGAGTGGTAGCTTGTCTCCTAATGCCCTTTAGCAGCTGGAATGGAGGAGAGCTGGCACCACATCAGCAGTGAGCTCTCCAAGGACCATCTGTGAGCCAAGGGCAATGAGAACAATTACCAGCCAGAGGAAAAAATCACCGAGAGAGAGTCTGGAAAAAGCTGTGGGGGAGGCTTAGAGCCAAGCAGAGGCAAGGAAAAGGGGATCTCAAAGCTAATGAGTGGCCAGGGAAAGTACACTGGGTGTTTTTGATCTCCCTATCTCACAACACAAGGTCTGTTTGAGGAAGCAGCCGTGTCCATGAGAAAATGCTTTCCCATCGGGTTGGGCCTGTGAAACTGAGTGCCAGGGGATGCCTCCAAAGCTGGAAATTTAACACTCAGATAAGGCTTGGATGTTGTTTTGGTATAGCAAGGAAAACGAGAGCTAAAAATAAGATTTGGAAGCAGGGTTACTCTAGCCAGGGGTTTAAAACAATCTTGAGCTTGTTGGAGTTGAGAGAGCACCTTCCAGGAGTTTGATGCATCAGTGCTGGGCTGTTTAGGGCAAGTGGTGAGGCCTGGGTGTGGCCTAAAGCCATAATGCCCAACTCCTTGGGCTCTTCAGAGGGTGGGGGTTGTTTGGCCAGGAGAAGAGAAGGCTCCAAGGAGACCTTAGAGCCCCTTCCAGTGCCTCAAGGGGCTCTGAGAGAGCTGGAGAGGGACTTTGGACAAGGGCCTGGAGGGACAGGACAAGGGGCAATGGCTTCACACTGACGGAGGAGAGGTTTATATTAGAGATTGTGAGGAAATCCTTCACTATAAGGGTGGCACAGGTTACCCAGAGAAGCTGTGGCTGCCCCTGGATCCCTGGAAGTGTTGTAGGCCAGGTTGGACAGGGCTTGGAGCAACCTGGGATAGTGGAAGGTGCCCCTGCCCATGGCAGATGGTGGAATGAGATGAGCTTTAAGGTCTCTTCCAACCCAAACCCTTCTGGGACTCTGTGATTGCTGGCCTTGTCCACAGAGTTTTTCTCCCAGGAATCCTGCCAGCAGGGAGAATAGCTTTGAAGCTTTTCCCAGGGTAGGGAAGAAACCAAGAAAAGAGTAGATATTTCCTAAGAGGAATCTGGCTGGTCCATCTGGTACTCCCAAAAAGGCTGGTGAGATGGCACAGCACCGAGGAAGGCTGTGAAAGATTGAAGTGTGGGCATCAAAGTGGAAGGTGATTAAAACCCAAGCAAAATACCAGCAAGGATGGTCTCCAGGGAGGGAGAAAGTCTGGCAGAACTCCATCAGGGAGGGTTAGAAAAGGGAGGCTGGAAATTAAAGCAGTGCAATAATGAAGGTCAAGTGCATCTTCAAGGCTTTGGAAACCAGGAGTAACGCTAACTCTGAGCTGCAGTGACTGCTACTTCAGGGAAGGGAAGGGGGATGGGAGGGAAACATTGATTTGTTAAATGGTTAGAAATAAATTGGTGTTTGTTTCCTGAGTCTGAAGGCTACAGCTGCTGCTGAGTCTGGTTAGGCTGATGTTAACTGGGTTTGCTGAGGCTTTGCAGGTTTTTAAGTCAAGCCTCCCTTTTGGGTAGCCCTGGCTGTAAACTCTCCCTCTCTATCCTGTCCCCCAGTGAAACTGGGGAGACTGGAGGTGCTGCTTTTCAGACCTCTTGCTTGAGTGGTTGGTGTCTCTTTTCTACCACAGCCCTGGAGTGCTGGGGAGGGAATCTGAAAGGGGATGGATGGATTGGATCACCTCATCCTTGATATCTCCATCAGTGCCACCCCAACCCTGACCTGCCTTAGGCTGCAAGCACCTCCAGAGTCTGTCGTCCTTCCAGGGCTCTTCTCGAGTGACTCTTTTCCCAAGGGTTCAGGATTCCTTGTCTGTCCCTTCCCCTCTATCCCACCCAGCTGCAGAACAAAGTGCTTCCTGTTAATGAGGCTCATTAGGCTCACATGTGGAACTCCACTGCATCTCTAATTCCCTCCTCCTGACTTGTTCCAGCCATCCCTGCTCCATCCTTCAGCTGGGATTATGCCTGCTCTGGGGCATGGATTTAGTGGGTGTCACAGAGAGGTGTGGGGTCACCTGTGGTGGGGTCACCACACTGTCCTCACCATGAGCAAGAGCCTCTGGTGATGGGGTTCAGAGGTGGGCAAGGGGAGGTGCTGCCACAGCTTTCAGTTTCCACTCTTTTGCTGAGCTTTCTACAGGGTTTTCAGTGCACCCACACACCTTCTAGCTCGAGGAATCTCCAGGAGTAGGTTGTGCAGGTGTGACATGGTGTTTGAGTGGGTCAGAATTCGTGTTGGAATGGCTTGGAAGTTGCCTCACGCCCCAGCTGTGGTGTGGCTGGTGGGAGCCAGCTCTGGTCCACACAGGTTTGCTGTTGGATTGGATTCCCACTGCCCTTCCCCAGGGACCCACCGCAGCCAGGACCACCCCCTTAGCCTGGGGCAGCTGATATTTGGGTGCAAGTTACCCCCAGCTAACCTGGGCAGGCCACTCCACCACCAGCACGGTGCTTGCAGGGTCTTGGCTCCCATCACTTCCATGGCAAGCTGAGTATGATCCAAATGGAGGAGCCCTTAGCAAGACCAAGCACTGCAGAACAGCTTTTCAATGTGGAGTACATCTCTCATGATTACACTCCCTGAAGAGACTTCCTCTCATTTGCGGTACCTTGACCTAAAGACCTGTCCCAGCAGGAGAAGATCAGGTAGAAATCATGGTGCTCCCCTTCTTCTCTAAAGCTCCTGATTGCCTTTTTGTTTCTTTGCTGGCTTTCTCTGTTCTCATTAACTCGTGATGGGGGAGTTTTTTAAATAAGTAGGTTTGGAAACAGCAAGGCCTTGGAGATAAGAGCTGAGATGACTCCTGTGCTCAGAGATTCATTACCTGCTCTCATGAAAGCCAGGAGAGAAGCAAGCCTGCTTTTCTTTTTCTTTTTTTTTTCTTAATAAAAATACTGCACTGGGAATTTTTAAAAATCAAATTAAAGCACAGAAGGACCTGAGAAAGTGTGAGGGCTACAAACTAGTGCTGGAGCAAAAGGGACTCATTAAAATAGGAATTATTTAGGAGAACAAACTGGAACGCCATTATAGAGAGTGTCACCGACTCATTTTCATTTCACTGAGTCCAGCCTAGTGTTTGGCTGCACTTGATAAATGAGTCTGTTTTACTTCTCCTCCTCCTCTTTTTTTTATTTTTTTTTTTTTAATAGGGGGTTAAAAATATGCAATTACAGTTTCAACCTGTTGAAAAAAAAAATCAAGTTCCGCTGGAGCAGTCAGAGTAAAACCTTTCAGGTCTTACAGAGCTGCCTAAATGTGAAATCATCTGCTTAAAGCTGGGTGCCTGGGTGAACATTTGGGGTCCCTATAACTGAATTTGGGAGAGGGCTGCAACAGGGTGCTCAGAACAACCCCAACACAGCTCCTGCTTATGCAGCATCCCTGAGCCAGCCTGCCTGGTGTGCTGGCTGAGCAAGGGTTTTAAGACAAGAAGCCTTTGTCTACCATGGTTATTTAATTTTATTTTTTTCCCCTCCTCTCCTCTAAGTAATTTACTCTGGCTGTGCTGTCTCTTGGGCTTGACTGGAGCAGGGAGGGGAGGATGTTCTACCCCGTCAAGCGTTAATTGTGGTGGAGGAAAAACATGCTGGCCCAGGGAGCTGGGTTGGAGCTGAGGGGGAAGGTGGGAGTGGAGGTAATATCTTTTTTGGAGGGATGGAGTATTTGTGATTGTGCTGTGCTCCTCATGGGTGCAGAGCCAGGGAGGAAGAGTAGGTGGGAGGCAGGCAGGGCAGTGAGCAGGGGGGCATTCCCTGGCAGGGCTCTCACCCACTGAGGACTTTTTTGCCAGGCACAGACATTTAAAGGCACACTGAAGAGAGATGCTGTGGCAATCCTGTCCCCCTACCAGTGCATGGAATCATAGAATCACAGAATGGTTGGGGTTGGAAGGGACCTTGAAGACCATGTCATTCCAGCCCCCTGCCGTGCCAGGGACACCTTCCACTAGACCAGGTTGCTTCAAGCCAAATCCAGCCTGACCTTGAATGTTTCCAGGGATGGGGCAAATAAATTCAGACGAGATAGGAGATGCAACCCAAAACTGGTGGCTCTCTGGGGAGATGAAGTCTACAGTGAGCCACTGGCAGGTTGGGTAGTAGGAGCCACAGCAGGGAAGGTAATCCCAGCTCCAAGGCCTTTGGCTGGTAACTGGTGCATCTTCCTAGCAGCATTTGCAGATGAGATCCCAGATGGTCTTTTTTGCATGAAGACCTATTTTTTACCTTGCATCTGGGCAGCCAGACAAGGTGGCTGCAGCATTCTTGAAGAAGGCTTCACCACTGGCGTGGATCACCTCGCCAAAACTGGTTTTTGGGATTCAGTGATTTTAAGACAAACTCACTTTTTTTTTTTTCCTTTTTTTCCCCCCAAAGTTGAAACATTTTATTATGTCTAGCATTAGGTAAGACTTTTGATTTAATGACTTATCCCTTGAATTCCCCTTCAGCAATAACAACATATTCTAATCCTCTGCTCAGGTGTTGATGGGTGGGGCCTGTTTGGATTAAACACCTGGGATTTCAATTGTTGACCCCATTCTCTCCCTGGAGGAAGGACAGTCACAGGAGACCTTAAGGAACATTGTGAGCATCAAGTTCTCCATCACTGGTTAGTGGCAAAGTCAAATGGAAACATGAGGCCAGCAGAGTGGGGTGCCCTTAGCCAGACTTTATCTCCAACTCCCACAGGGAACTCTGAAAGTTTGGGACACATGCAGTGTTTAGAAGCCCTCTGCAAATCCTGACAGATAGAAAAAAAGTAGGTTGGAGGCTAAATTCTTCCTTGAGTGTGATTCAGGAGGACAAAAAGACACGAGGACAAAAATTTCCTACTTTTTTTTTTGCAAGGCTGCTTCACAGAGACTGTTGCCCAGCTCTGCTACATTGGTGCATCTGAACCTGAGTAATCCTTTGAGTTTGGTTCAGGCTGGGATTAGTGAGCAAACCTCCCAGATCACTCTTCAGGGGCCCATTGTGGTCCTCCCTGGGAGATGCCACAGAGTCAGTCCTGCGTGAGACCCTACCCCCCTGTCCTTGCTGCTCCAGTGACCACTGTGAGGTCTCATAAAGTTGTCTAACCTTTATGTGCCTGCTGGGGTCATGAGATTGATCAGGGCTTTCTTGGCTTTTGAGGTGGAGGGGTTTCCCCTCATCTTTTGCATGACTGAGCAGGTCTGGTCCCTTCCAAGGCAGTGGCAGAAGCAGCAGGGAAAAGGTACCAGAATGCCCTTCCAGACCCAACAGAAGACACAAGTGAAGGCTGAGCAAGTGAACCCTGTTCCTGTGACATGGGATGGTGTGTCCAAATCACTGAGGGACCTGTTTCTTTCTCCTGTACTGCCCTGAAGACCAAAGACATGGACCTGCCCTTGGGGTTTGAGAGTAAGGAGTACAATGAGCTGATGGGTGTGCACCCTCCTCTCTCCCACAGGGCCCTCTTCTGCTCTGAACGCAGAGAAATGCAGCCTCCTGTGAATTTGCTGAGCCCCACATCTCTCCAGCATCCACCCAAGCAAGGGATGTATGTTGGCTGGCCATGCCCAGGATGAGAAGCTTTTCCCACACGCCATGTGCCCCATATGAATATGAATAGCTCCTGGTTTTCTAGGATGGGAGAGTAAAAAGAAACCAAAATAAAACTGAGTTGAATTGATGATACCTCAGAAAAAAAGGTGGTACCTCTTCAGGTAGAAGAGATGTTGCTTAAGAGGTTGCTAGTGTAAATAATAGTGGTGTAACTATGAAGTGGCTTCATGGAGGGTTGCTTGAGCATAAAGGTTTCTAAAAACCTTTTCTTTCAGCTGCTAGGCTTCTGGGTTTGGAGCAGTGGACAAGACCTATGTGTCCAAGTCTGCAGGGCTGCCCACAGGAATGCTCCCTCCCTGCCTGGTGCCTCCGTGCTTCCCTTTGGGGTGTCACTGAGGTGTTTGCCTGTGCATTAAGTGTTGTGTTTTCCTAAGGAGAAGCTAAGGCTCAGGGATATGAAAGGCCAGATGGGATGTTCCTGTTAGTAAAAGCTGGTTCAAACTTTAGTTATTTCCTTGAGGTTGCAAAGGTTAGTGTCAGAATTAAGTGTGGAAAGGGCTGGTCTGGGGAATGTGTCCTGTCCTAGGTAATGCCCAACCCCAGATGCTGCAGAGTCCTGCAGTATGGAGTCATGCATCCTGACCCTTCTCATCCCAGGCTCCAGTTTACCTCCTGATAAGCAGTCCAAGGATTTTTTCCTTTTCCACCACCTGCCTCAGCATCGCCTCCCCAATTCTGAGCATCCCACCCTTTTTTTTTTCACTGACTGTCCCCTTCTTCCTACCCTCTGAGGTGGAGTGATGACTCCAACCAGATGCTTGGCTGCCATTGTCTCTGCTCTACTCAGGTGGCTTGGCCTCTCCTGTTTGTGCAGCACATAGCTGATTTATTATTTATATTTGCTTCCAGATAAGAAAATGCTGAATATCGGGGCTGGGATTGAGCCTTGTGAAATCCCCCTGGAAACAGCCTGATTCTCCTCTGACAGCTATTTGTTGAGATCACCTCTGAATCCCCTGCACATGTGCTTTATTCTCATAATACAGCTTTCATTTTATAATCGACATGCCATGCTGTAGTAAATCAAATGCTGTACAAAAGCCTATGTATATTATCTCCCAGCAATTATCTTTATTAACCAAACTTGTAATCTCCTCAAAGAACAAAATCAGCTTTGTTTGACATGGTGTGTTTGCTGCAGAACGTCTCTGACGAGCATTAGCTGAATTCCCATCCTTTAATTCCTCTTCTGGGTGACTCTCATGAGGATTCCCATTATTTCACTCGTGACTGGTGGCAGGCAAGCCAACCTGTTCATCAGGCCATCCCACTTCCCCCTTTAGCAGATCAGTGCAGCATTTGCATGCTTCCAACCGTCTGGATCTTCCCTGGTATTCCAAGATTTATTAAAAATTAACGTCAGCGGGCCAGAGAGCTTCTCAACCAGCTGTTGGAGGGCTCTTGGGAGCAAGCTATCCAGGCCTGCTGATTTAAAATTGTTTATCGCTAGTAGATGCTGTTTAACAACCTCCTTGGTTACTAATGGACTGGAAAGTACTTCATCCTCCTCGTGTGATACAAGCATCTCATCCTGCTTCTTTCCAGATGCGGAGCAGAAATATTGATTGAACACTTCTTGCCTTTTCTGCATCATTACTTTTCTCCCCATCTGAGGCTGAGCTCCTGATTTATACAAAGGCATTATAATATTACCAGGATTATTCGCCGTCCCTTTCCATATGCAGCAGAACATGCTTTCCTCTGTGACTCTGCGCAGAGTAGAGGACTCCACAATCCTGCCTCTGTTGGTGGGAGGGCCTTTCCTTGGTTTGATGCAGTTAAGAACCTTGAGAAGTGCCTGAGGAGCAGAAATTCCTGTCCCTGCTCTCCATCACTTTGCATTCATTAAGGAGGAATTATGAATTAACTGCACCATTGCCCATCCATTTGGTTTCCAAAACCATCAGAACCCTCAGCCCTTCCACAGAGAATGAGATTTGCCCTCAAAACTTTCAGATTTTTTAAGTTATGACCATTCTACATCTCAACCTGTCTCTTAACCCACTACCTCTGTGCGGCCGTGCTAATTTTAGATTAATAATCCGTGGATGTATAAGCCCTCATCTCTCCTAGCAGTTTGTGGCTGCTTGCTTTCTCTCCTGACCTAGAACAGACCTACTGTTTCTTTCTGCCATCTTATCTTTGCCCTTTTCCTTCCCTCCCCTTTCCCCTGCTCTGTGTCACTGCAATAAAAAATTCCAAGGCTTGGGTA
>NW_021940553.1:1112818-1116450 GCF_001715985.3 Manacus vitellinus
GGGTGGTGAGGCCCTGGCACAGGTTTCCCAGAGAAGCTGTGACTGCCCCATCCCTGGGAGTGTTGAAGGCCAGGTTGGTTGGGGTTTGGAGCAGCCTGATCTAGTAGAAGGTGTCCCTGCCCATGGCAGGGGTTGGGGCTGGATGGTCTTTAAGGTCCCTTCCATCCCAAACCATTCTGGGATTCTGTGATATGTTGTCCTCACAGTTGGCTCCAGCCCATTCAGTCTGGGAGGAGGTGAGGAAATGACCTTTTTCTCTCTCCTCCTTAGGAGAAGGTGGGGCTGTACCAGCTCCTCCTGAGTATCATTCACCGCTGGCATTTTCCCCTCTGGCCTTCTGTAGCATGGAGAGAAGGGAACCTTGGGGTTGTGGGGCCCTGGGGTGCAAGATAGACCACAAAGTCTGGCTTTTAATCTGTGCAAACCTCCATCCACCTTCCCAGATCTTTTTCTTTTTCTACCACTGGTCCATCTCTCTGTGCCACGTCCATGGGTAGCAAAGGTGTGTAGCCCAGCAGTGAGATGCTGTGGAAGGGAGATGCTCACAGCTCTTATTCTTAGTCACAGGATTGTAGCCCTCAAGTCTCCACTTTGGGAAGAGAGTCAAACTGTTTTCTTTAGCAGAAAAAGACTTGGTGGGATGAGATGCTCAGAAACTAGAGCTAAGCATGTCCAGGCAAAAAAAAAAAAAAAAAAAGAGAGGTGGAAAAAAAAAAAAAAAGAAAAAGAATGCAATTTCTTTTATAATGAGACTAACAAAATTCTGAAAACACTTGCCAAAGGATCAGGGCAAGACCCCCTTGATTTGAAATCTTCCATCCAAGATTGCGTCTGCTTCTAAATGCTGGAGGGCAGGCAAGAATGAGAGCCTTGCTGTGGAAATTACTGGGTGAAGTATTTTATTTTGTATGAAGCTGGAGGGCAAAATACATGATCGTAACGGTCCCTGTTGCCTGAAAATACCACTACGAAATAAACTCTTTGTTTTGTAGCATAAATTTCCTATGAAGTGTGGTCTGAAACCCCGTGGGTAGGTTTAACGTGGGTGTTGAAATCTTGAATGACGGAGTGACGGATGTCGAATTGTTGAATAACGGAGTGAACATTGCGAGAAACGGCCAAAAAAAAAAAGAAAAAAAAGTTCTACTCTAAAGTTTGGGACAGCCAGGGACGAGGATGCTTAGGGAGCGAAGATGAGAGCTGTGAAGGAAAATGCTCTTGCACCCACTAAAGGAGAGATTGATTGGTTGTGCTCAATATTGTGTGTAGCTCAGGTCCTCCCTCCTGAGCACGGCGTGAAAGCGGCGGAAATAAAAGCTTGGCTTTTGCCGGGGAAAAGAATGACCCACAATGTCATTTTTTTTTTATTTTTTTTTTTTTTCTGTGGGAAGAAGGGCTGAATTCAATGTTTTCCTTTCTCGCTCCGTCGTGCCGCGGCGCTTTCACCGTGCGGCCGGGCAGGCCGGCGAGCAGATAATGAATCTGCCGAAATGTGGTTATTGATACAGCTGAGATCATTATACCTGAGGGTCTTGTGAGCTTTCCCATCCAAAGGGGCATTTTTCAGGAGGTTGCGGTCGTGACATAAACAGTCTCATTTCGTCTGAAGTCTCAGCTGGCCGAGTCCCGAGCTTGGGAGCATTTTTTTAAAATACATTATCAGAAAGGTAAATCAGGTCAGTTACCTTCTTTTTTTTTTTTTTTTCCCCCAGCTAAGAGAAGTAAAATGGTTCATTTGCCTCTCACTATTAACGTGATGCTCTGCTAGGAGCAGGCTGTGGCCTGATCCACAGCTTTTGAAAGCAAAAGAAATTGTTTCCACCTCCATCAGGAGGCTTCTGCAAAATTTCTTATTGCTGGATAAGGATAACTTTCCGGATTGGGAAAGATAGCAAGTGGTCTGGGCAGAGGTTTATCAGTACACAGAGGCTGGTTGTGATGGGCAATTTGCTGGGCTGTCCTTAGCCCATCTGTGGGTGGGATCGTGTGAGTGGACCCAGCAAGGAGCCGTGGCTCACTTTGTGGGAGACCAAAGCAAAAATAACCCGTCGAGAGATTATGAGGCAGGGAAAGTGTTTCAAAAACTGCGTGTAGCAATTGCACTGGGGCTGTGAATTGTGCAAGGAGGTTTAAGGTGGATTGCAGGTTGGTGCCCTGCAGCATCAGTAGGGCCCGTGTCTTTGCTCTCCACCACCTCCCTTCCACCCCACAGCAGGTTGTATTTGTACCACTTTTGGTTTTTTTACCAGCCATCTCAGATTTGTTCTGGAGTGCTGGAAAGGTGTTTTGGCATCGGGATCAGTGAGACATGTAAAGTGGATGGTCAGAAGTCCCATGTGGTCTGAACCTCTTTGAGGTTCATCTGCGCTGGGGAGTGGTTCCAACTCTGCACCAACTCATCAAGCTCTGCAAAAAGGGTCTTTGGTCCACATTGTGCCCTTTATTATGAACACCCATTTGTGTTGAGGTTTCATTCTGTCATCATCCATTTTTACTTGCCCTCGCCCAGTCCCAGCCCTGTGCAAACACAAGCTGAAGCAGATTCAAAAGTCTTTCCCAATAAAGAGGAAGGGGGGACCGAAGCATTAAAAGCAAGTAAAGTGACCTGGTCTAGTGGAAGATGTCCCTGCCCACGACAGGGGGGTTGGAAAAAGAGGATCTTTAAAGTCCCTCCCAACCCAAACCGTTCTCTTTCCCCCAAGAACTTCCCAGCCATATAATGTAGAAAACTAGCCATAAAAAGAAAACTTCCATATAGTTGCACATGCGGTGTGTGTATGTACATCCATCCAGTGTCATCTTGGCTCTATTCAGCCCTGTTCCTTCACAGAAATTGAAATTACACTGTGCTTTCATTCCTCAAGGAAATCTCAGGGTAGCGTAATTGACCATATTTCCATGGAAGACACTGGAGCCTCACTGAGTTCTGCTATCCATAACAAAGCGCTGGCAATCCCTTAGGATCAATCTGGATTATAACCATTAAGGTTTCAAGTATGCAATCGCTGAGATTGTTTAAGCAAAGCACTTAAGGACATTGTGGCTGCAGCAGCTTTGTGTGCAGGCACAGCCCCGACCAGCGAATCTGCCCAGTCTGTGGCGTGAAGTGACTGGTAATTCAGCTCTTGCTGGAAACTGCTCCTTGTCTGCAGACTGTGGGGCTACTAGCAAGGAAATCTCACCCATTTACCCTTTCCCAATGTCCGCAGTTGCCTTTTAAAAGTGGAAAACCAGCAGCTCGTCCCTGAGCCATGAGCACAGAGACCTTAAACAAGACGGGTCGTGTCCCTATCCTATTTCCTCCTGCCCTGCTGGAACCCCAGCGGTGAAGGTGTTTGTCAAGGTTGTGGGCTCACATCTCTTCCTTCCCCTTACTCTGCCACCTTGAAAATAAGGCCAACATTTGGAAGCACTTATGTGAGGCTTAACTTTATTGCCAGGAGAGCCCTGCTGAAGTTAATGGGGGTGTGCACCATCGCAAACGGAAACGCGTGAGGGTGTGTGGGTTACACACCTTGGAGGGAACCTCTCCAGGCACTTCCAAGTTTCCCCATTTGCAAGCAGTTTCTGTGGGATCCAGGGGGGTGGGGAAATATTTTGCTGGGTTTTATTTCTTTACCAAAATTAACCTG
>NW_021940553.1:1116584-1123635 GCF_001715985.3 Manacus vitellinus
ATGATCATTTATTTTTCTGATTAGACAAGCATCCTTTGAAAAATGTGACTGATGCAGCAAATTTTGTTGCAAAAAATATCTCCCTCTGGCTCTACAGATTGCTGTATTCACTGAAGCCAGTTATTGGGCTCCCCAACCTGAAAATCTGAGATACGAAAGGAAAATATTGTGAAAATTCACAAACTAAACAGAAAACCCCCAAATTGTGTAAAAATTTATTTTACCCAAGAAAATCTTTACATCTGATGATCATTTATTTTTCTGATTAGACAAGCATCCTTCAAGTTCTATTTCTTCTGGAAAGCTTTCAATTCAATATACCTGTAATTAGAGGTTTCCTCACCTGGGATAGGCAGTCATTACAACCTTTTCTATTATATTTTTTACTGGGTGTTTCCTGTTGTCCTTGTGAACCAAGGTGGGTTTGGCACAACCCTTTCTTCTCTTCTTTCTCCTGCTGTTCTTAGTTCACACCCTGTTAGAAGTAGTTTGGTCTCTCCTCCTTTATAGTTAAGGAGAACTGTTCAACCCTCCGTTAATGGTGATCACAAAAAAAAGGGATCTAATTTGGAAAATCGAAAATAATGGAAATGAAAAATGGAAAATGGCAAATAATTTCCAGGGTTCAGTGGAGACCTACTGGCCTGCAGTGGTCTTAGACTCAAAGTTATCACTGAGATACCTCACTTGTCATGGTCCACACCCAGGTATTCTTCTGTGTGAAAATATTGGGTTTGACTTGCAAGACTTTGGGGTTGGAATAATTTCAGTTGAAAAAACCCTCCAAGATCATCAAGTCCAACTGTATCCCAGCACTGCCAAGGGCACCACTCACCCATGTCCCCAAGTGCCACATCCACAGGGCTTTTAAATCCCTCCAGGGATGGGGACTCCCACACTGCCCTGGGCAGCCTGTGCCAATGTCTAACAGTACTTTCCGTGAAGGAATTTTTCCCACTATCCAGCCTAAACCTCCCCTGGTGTAACTTGAGGCTGTTCCCTCTCATCCTTGTTCCCTGGCAGCAGAACCTGACCCCCACCCCTCCTGGCTCTCCCCTCCTGTCAGGGAGTTGCAGAGCCAGAAGGTCCCCCCTGCGCCTCCTTTTCTCCAGGCTGAGCCCCTCAAGCTCCCTCAGCTGCTCCTGGTGTTCCAGACCCTTCCCCAGCTCCATTCTTTCTCTCGACAAGTTCCAGCCCCTCCGTGGTGCTGAGGACATTTCTATACTCACCGATTATGAACCATCTTGGGAAGCAGCACCATGAACAATGTGCTTTGCTAGCATGGGATGCACTTAATTTTTTCTTCAACACATTGGCACACAGTGGTGGATTGATGGAGGCAAATCTTTTTGATGGGGGGGAAAAAAAAGAAGTAGATTTTGTGGGAAGTGAATAGTTTCTTCTGCTTGAGGAGCTTGGCCGGGGTGCAGGTAGGTGGGTGGTTGCATGGGAGCTCCCATCCCACGGGGGATGCCGGCTATGGGAGTACCAGGAAAAGCAGTGGGTGGCAACTGATGTTCCTCTCCACGCTGACTTGACAGTCACTGGATGCTGCCCAAGTTTTGCTTTACCCTTATCTGGAGCCAGACATATTGTTCACACCGACTTCATTTGCTGATTTACCCAGACACTCCTTAGAAACCCAGTAGTCAGAGGAGCTGCAGATAGTGGTTTGGGTGTGGGGATGGAAGCACCATCTTTTTTTTTTTTTTTCCTGCAGACCAAGAAAATGTGTAATAAAAGTTTCAAAAGTAACCGTGTGCTGAGCACGGAGCTCTTCCAAGCCCTTCTGGGAGTGCCAGGTTGCCTCAGGCTATCTTACACTTGGTTCTGCCTCGTGCTTCAGAAAGATTTCCCTTGTATAAACAATTTTGGTTGTGACTTGGGTTTTTTTTTTTTAATGTGCTTCTTTAAAGGAAAACCGGCAGAAAGGTGTGTAATGTGGAACTCGGTGTCCAGCTGCTCTCGTCGGATTTACTGTGTTAACAAAAAATATGTATTTCCTCGTTGTCATAATATGTGTGACAGAAAGGGACTCGCGCTTTATTAAATGCAGTGTTTTACTTGACGGGGCCGCTTAATTTGGGGCAGAACCTCAAGAACAAGCTTTTCCCTAGGGCACCCCACAAGGAGGAGAGGAGAGACCTGTTATTTATCGCTCAACACGACGGCCAACCCTCTAGGGTTGTGCGCATGCCGGCAAGCCGGGCTTAGCCAGGTGAGGCTGCTCATGCCGTCGGGGACAGCACGCTCTGCTGAGACAGGCTCCTGAGGGGTGAGTCCTCTTCTGGGGACGTCCTTGAGGTCAGGCACCACAGGAGATGTGTGTGGGACGGGATTCTTGGCCGCTTGCGTGCAGCTGAGGTGGCCAGGAGTTGGCTTCCAGATCTGGGTCCCGGGGGTGGAGCTTTGAAGCCACACACTGGGCACTTGGGAAGGTTTTTCAGTCATTCATGTCTTGCATTGGACAAGCAACCCCCCCTCTTCGAAGATACTTTGCCTCCATCTTCTTGCTCGCCAAGAAGAAGCAATCAGGTGCAAATCTGATTTTTTAGTTGAAGTATACACAGTTCTTTTCAAAGAGGTGTTTTTCATCCCCCTTCCCAGAATTACCTTGCCTCAGGAGGGTGCACGGTTTGCAGGGGAAATGGAGCAGGTCATAGGAAAGTCACCCACAGAGTCACCTCTGTGGGGGCAAATCAGGGGTTGCCAGTTGGACCAGGGAAGGGTTTGTCCCACTGAGTGGAGAGCAAAAAAGAATGAGATAAATCTGCTTTGAGAAAAATCAGGTTTAAAAAAAAAATCAAAAAAAAATCAAAAAAAAATCAAACCCACAACATACCCCTTTAAGTTCTGGTTTCTGAAGAACTCCGTGTGCCTGTTTAAAAAAGGAAACATGAAAAGATCCGGTAAAAATCGGCCCGTGTCCCGCGCGTTGTTTAATAGTACAGGTGGACGGGGAGGGCTCTGTGCCAAATACTTTTGGTTTAGAGGGAGTGGTGGGAGTGAATTCTCCCAACCGCTCCTAGAAAGGCTTAACTTTCCGCACACAAATCAATGACAGCCTCGGCTCGGCTGCAGGCGCCCGGGGAGCGACGCTGCCGGATTCCCCCGTGCAGCCGCGCCAGGCGAGGGCAGGGCGAGGGTCGGCACCTGGAGAGGGAAGGTGGGTCAGATGCTGCACCTTCGGCTTCTCAGATACGTGATTTTTGGTTGTTTCCCTCTCTCCCCCTCCCTCCCCCTTCCTTTCAGGGCTTCTGCGGGATCCTGAGGGGAGGAGGAGGAGGCACTTGGGTTTATTGCTAATCGTGTTCCGCGCTGGGAATCTTCGGCGCGTCGCAGCGATCGTCCGTGCTAATGTATCGCCATTTACACCCATTTTTAATTGCTGTTTGAACCCAAACCCTGTGATTCTCTTTCTGATTTCCTTGCTTGGTGTCTTGAATCGTTACCAAGCCCAGAGATTTTGGCTGTATATCAATACCTGTGTGATACAACCCCTCGGTTTGCAGATTTTTTTTTTTTTTGGTAAGTCCAGCTTAGTTATGTGTTTATTTGTTCTAGATAGGAAATACCAGTGCGAAAACACATCCACCAATGTGTCCTGCTGGGTAGGCAGAAGGGATCTGATGAGGCGGTTGATTAATATTTAGAATAGAATAGAATGGGATAGAATAGAAATATATATTAAGGTAAGTATATATATTGGTATAAGTAGATGGAAATGTAGAATAGATAGAAATATATGTGGATAATAATGGAAAACAGTGTCTATTGTATTCTGTTATATATTTTTAATATTTGTTAATACTGCTTTTGAAGTAGTTTCTGTTTCAGTTGTTCTTTGCAGAAAACTTGCAGAAAAAGTCCCGCCTCCCTCTTGAACAGTTAAAAACATCTCAGCAGATTTAATGCTAGCAGAGAAATTGTGATTAAAGACACTCTGGGAAGCATTGTTGGGAGGAGGTTGCTGCTCAGTGCAGGGTTAAGCCCAGCTCAAGCTGACCTGCTCTGTTGCTGCCCGTGGGATTGCATGGGAAAGACGGAGATCCTTTATCTGCAGACCCCGTGTCTTGAGTTTTAAATTTCAGTCTATCTTGGGAACTTTTTGCTTCTTTACTAGCAAATGGGATGCAGCAGGACAATATGTTATACCTAGTTAAGCTCTAATATTTTTAACAGCTCCTTCTTGAGATTAAACGCTGTTCCAGCGGCACAAATCCCGTCTCCGGCTCCCCTGACCCCACGTAGGTAATTCCCAGAGCTGCGCCGCTGATAAAAACAACAGCCGTGGTTTTGTTTAAGGTTGGGCTGAATGAAAACAGGAGGGGAGGAATGTGCTCAGCAGAGGAGGAACTGGTGCTTGGCCATCCTGGCACTGCTTTCCGGAGCGCGTCGGGTGGACGGAAATACTTGGCGCGGTCGTGCGGGGACCGGCAGCTTATTCTGCCCACAAAAAGGGGACGTGGCAGCCATCTTCCAGTTCACTCAGGTACAATATTTGGGGGAGTGAGACTGAGTGGGACTTTCCCCTCTTCTCTGCTTGGTGGAAGCGGAGTTGGATAGAGGTTTCTCCTCCTGGGACGACTTGGAAGTTTCTGTGTCTACCCGAGACCTGTTTTCAGGGAGTGATGCCCTGGACATGGCCAACCCTTGCTGCCTTCACCATCTACAGCACCTTACACCAGAGAACAAACCTTTTGCAGGCTTCTCAGTACATGTTCTGTGTATCCACACCAAGACAACCCAGCAAATAACTCCTGGAAAGGTAGAGGAGATGCTCTGTCGTCTCTCTGGTCTTCCAGTGCCTTCCATCTCTCCCACCACTGCAGCAAGGACTGTTCAAAACCCTGCTCTGGAACAGGCAGCGTTTAACACCCACTTTTTGCCTGTGCTTGACACTGTTTACTTCAGGTGCCAGGCAATGAGGAGTCAGACCCTGCGTGTTTGAGCACTGAGCAAGCATTAGCTGGAGAAACCTGGGATTTTCCAGCGAGCCCGGGGCTGTCCAGCACCTAAATCCCGTAGCCTCCTTTGAAATTCCTCCTCTAATTAATAAATAAGTAGCAAGTTTCACTGACATAATTTCAGAGCTATTGCTCTTAATTAAATAACAAGTTATTAAAATAGTTTCAAAACTGAAGTCTTCCCTGCCCAGTTCATAGTCCTAGTCTTATTCCCATTAAGTGTCCCCGCTGGAATGGCTTTATAAACATGGAAGTAATTAGAAAAGGTGAAGGATCTGAGACCGCAGAGAAACGTGACATTATTGAGTGTGTGAATATGATCCTGGAAAAGCAGGCAGTGATGGGAGGGCTCCTCCCTACCCCTGCCCATGCCCGTGCTTTCCTGGCAGCATGGAGATGGGATTGTAGAATCAAGCTGAGTCTCCTCTGCGTGGTCTTATTCCCATTAATATACGTATTATTTTTTATGCATATACTTACATGTAAAAATGTGTTTTATTTAAACATAAGATATCATATATTTATGCATATATGCACCCGTATAATATATCTATTTGTGTGTAAATGTTATATATATCATAAATTTACATACAGTCTGGAAATAACTATAATGTATCTATAAAATACGCTATTATTTTGGTGTATAATGTTGGAGAAGGGGCAGCCAGCACCCAGCTGCACCCCGCTGCAGGTCAGGTCAGTGAGGCAGTTGCACGGTTTATTTTCCTTTGCCTGAGAGAGCTTTAGCCATGAATAGAGGGAGGGGATCCGAGGCTGGGATGCTTCTGCCAAGAATGATTTGGAGGCCTCTTTATATTAGTCAGAGCTTTTTTATTCCTTACTGGAAGCCTGAGAGGAGCTGCGTGCCTGATGGCAATGTTGCTCACAGGTCTGCATAATTTTCAAGTATCGCTCATGTGAGCAGCTTGCCTTAATTACAGATTTATTTCTCGCTGCTGTTGGGTTGCTTTCTCCCTTATTCCTCAGAAAGATGTCCTTGGACCCAAGGAATGGGTGTGTGGCTGTCATGAGGGCTTTTTTGGGGAGGGGAAAGGATGCCACGTCCCAGCTGTTGTTTTTGCGAGGGGCTCGATGTTCTTGGCAGCTGCAGAAGAGGAGGAGAAGGAGGAGGAGGAGGAGGAGGAAGAGGAGGAGGAGGGAATGTCCACACCATGAAGGCTCTGCACCGGCAGACACGTGGATGTTGGGACCATCAAACGACTTCCACCTCCCGGGGAGAGGCAGGAGCCCAGCACTGCCATCCCCCACCCTGCCCTACCCAGCAGGGAACCAGTTTGGGAAGTGCCTCCGTTGTTGCCCGTGGATGAGCCAGCCCAGGAGGAGGAAGGAGACCACTTTGGATTGAGATCCTGGCACCGCTGGGAGGAGGCAGGGTGGAGGGATGGAGACCAGCCAGCTTCCTAACTATGCAAACAACACACACCCATGTTCACTGTTTATCCCCACTGAGCCCGTCACCATGGTATCTGGGCACCTTTTGCCAAGGTGAGTTGAAGCTGATGGAGCAGATCCTCTGCCAAACCCCAGACTCTCTAGGCATGTGCCTGGGAGGTCTCCTAGATCAGCTGGATCTTCCAGAGTTACTGCTGTTGGAACAGTCCCAATCATTTTGCTGCTGCCTTTGGACCCCCTGCTGCTGCCTGCCCGGTCCATGGCTGGCTCCTGTCTGCCATGAACTCCTCCAAGCACGTACATTCTCACCTCTTTCATGGGGTTTCCTTATGCTGTGTCACACCATAGTGCCAGGTAGGCAGTTGGAAAGGTGGATCCACAGACCCATGTGCTGGGACTGGCACCTTGATGCAAATTTGGGCCCTTTCTTCATCATATGGCCCTGGGCTGCTGGGGAGCCATCCAGAGGTGGGGTATGCTTCCTGGAACAGATGGTGACCAACTGCTGATCTGTCCTGTTCATGTTCTGTCACTGCTGTCCTGTGGTTTGGGGCAAGTTGTTCCATCCACTACCAGTGTGGTGGAGATGAGAAGGTTTTACAGTATCCTGTGAGGAAGCTGGAGGAGAGGAGAGGAGAGGAGAGGAGAGGAGAGGAGAGGAGAGGAGAGGA
>NW_021940553.1:1124260-1134608 GCF_001715985.3 Manacus vitellinus
CATCTTTTTTTCTGCAAGGTATTTAGCTGAAAAAAAAAAAGGAGTTTTTATTATCAGTGTTGAGCAATTACAAGATGAGAAATTTCCCTTTCTGCCCTGCTGTCAAGTCATTGCCCCAGCCACTCGCCGGGGGTGTGTGAAAGGAGATGAGCCAGATGAGTCATCCCTCTGTCCGATCCCCAGTGTCCCTTCCAGACCTTTTCCCCAGGCTTGCAGGGATGCAGACTTCTGGTACAACTGCCTTCCCTCACAGAAATAATCACTCAGGGAATGAAACTGGAGGCAGCCCTGGATGCATTTGGTGGCTTCTTATTTTTCTGAAAGGCTAACCAGGGATTGCTTATAGTCTGTGCTGAGAGAGTGAATGCTGGCTTAGATGGGGCTCTGGAATGATTTGGGTTGGAAGGGACCTTAAAGCTCCTCTTGTTCCACCCCCTGCTATGGGCAGGGACATCTTCTACTAGACCAGCTCGTTGCAAGTCCAACCTGGCGTTGGACACTTCCAGGGATAGGACATCATCAGTTCTGAATCTCACTGCTTTCTGTCTTTAGGGAGGTGTTGTTTCATGTTGAATTCATGGATGAGGCAACCTTCTCCATGGGCAGGAGGCAGGTCTCAGCCTCATCGAGGTGCTAGGTGGTTTTGGGAGCTGCAAGGGAACACAAGAACCTCTGAGTATTGCAAGGTTGTGATTTACATCCAGGCCCAGGCTTTGTTGACTTCTGGCAACCTCTGCCAGAAGTAGTCTTATCTGAAGAGAAATTAAAGAGATTAGCTTCTCTGAGCCTTAATTTACCTGGATGTAAAATTAGTCAGTAGTTGCCTTCCATGAGTCTTGGTCTGGCTTTGAGAGGAGTTGGAGGGTGGTAAAATGAATGCCAAGTGTTGTATGGACAGAGGATGACAGATTTTATGCAGATTTTGTGGCTGCAACAGAGGAGTCAGGTTGCAATATTCCAGCCTTTCCACTGTGCACATGCACTTTCCAAACAGTTTTGTTGCAATTAATTACTGTGCAATTAAAGCAGAGCGACAGTGCTAACTAAGGGCAAAATCTTGTGAAACAAATGGTGTTTGGGCTGATTTTGTAATTGCTCCAGGTTCCCCAGATACAAATTACCGTGTCAGGGCTCCTGATTTATGGCAGAGCAACACAAGCACAGATAACTCAGGGCAAGACCTGCCTGCGTGGGTTGCAGGGGCAGAGGTCCATGTCCCATCAGTTCTCCATGGGGGTGACCCTTGAAGTGTGGGTACTTCTTGAACTGTCCCATGGCCAGCTGTCCCTCTCTGCCTCATCCCCAAGGCTTCCCATGAGGTTTCCTCACCAGGGAACTGTCAGGGCAGTTCTGGTTGCAACTCCATTCCGGGCAGAGGGATACAGCCGCCAACAGGGAGATGGGATCTTGTTCATCCATGGTGGTCCAGCCTATGGGATGACGTGGCTGGTGATGCTGGAGAAAGAGAATGGAGCTGGGGGAGGGTCTGGAGCACCAGGAGCGGCTGAGGGAGCAGGGGAGGCTCAGCCTGGAAAAAAGGAGGCTCAGAGGGGACCTTCTCACTCTCTGCAACTCCCTGACAGGAGAGGGGAGCCGGGGGGAGTCAGGCTCTGCTCTCAGGGAAAAAGGGACAGGATGAGAGGAAATGGCCTCGAGTTGCACAAGGAGAGACTTAGATTGGGTATTAGGGAAAATTTCTTCACTGAAAGGGTTGTCCAGCCCTGGCACAGCTGCCCAGGGCAGTGGTGGAGTCCCCATCCCTGGAGGGATTTAAAAGCTGTGTGGGTGTGGCACTTGGGGACACAGTTAGTGTGGCCTTGGCGGTGCTGCAGAATGGTTGGACTTGATGGTCTTAGAGGACATTTCCAACCTAAATGGTTCTGTGATTCTATGCAACAGTTTAGCCCTTAGGTCCCAATCTTTACATGCTTGCAGGAAGTCCCCATGAGAGTGAACAGGCAAAGCTTGGCATGGCTAAATCAGACAGACTGACGGACAGACTCTGCTGCATAGTCCTTCTCAGTCTGTCTGGTGGGGCCATAGTAAACCACACCAGGTCACTCAGCTGGGGAGTGTGACCTGCAAAAGGAATACAAAGAGGTTGTGCCCATTATCTGCTTCTCTGAGGGGTACCAGGCATTTTTATTTAATACATTTGTTTCCTCTACTCCTGTTTCCAGCTGTACTGGGAATATTGTGCTTTGTTTGCATGCAGAATGTCCCTTTCCAGATTAGAGAACTAGAATGGCTGTTTTCTCACCTTTAATTAAAAGGAGGGACTTTTTAGTGAAGAAATCCTGCCTTGTGAGTGTTTGGAGGTTATTTGAGTTAGTGCATTTCAAGAAATGCAAATGAAATCCCCCAGATTATTCAGATATCACTGTCTGGAGTTTAAAAATAAGTGAGGGATGCTTCTGAAAACATCATGAAATCAAGTGAAAAATGGGATGAGTTTAATTAAACCCTTCTGTGTTTATTTTTTACTGGGCTATGGGCCATCAGTTGTTTTCTGATGCTGCCATGAGCCTACTGGGACACACCAAAGGCTCCCCACAGATCTTAAAATAGAGGTGTAGAACTACAGGATGGTTTGGGTTGGAAGGGACCATAAAGATCACCTACTTCCAGCCTCCCCTACCAGAGGTAGTGACACCTTCCACTATTCCAGGTTGCTCCAAGCCCTGTCCAACCTGGCCTTGGACACCTCCATGGATGGGAAAGCCACAGCTTCTCTGGGCAACCTGTGCCAGGGTCTTGCTACCCTCACAGCCAACAATTCCTTCCCAATATCCCCTCTGGCAGTGTGAAGCCATTCCCCTTGTCCCCCTGTCCCTCCATCCCTTGTCCAAAGTCCCTCTTCAGCTCTCCTGGAGTCCCTTTAGGCACTGGAAGGGGCTCTGAGGTCTTCCTGGAGCCTTCTCTTCTGCAGGTGAACCCCTCCAGCTCTCAGCCTGTCTTCATAGGAGAATATTCAGCCATGGAGTGATAATCTGTTCGCCAGGCACCAAAAAATCCCAGAGTGCTCACGAACATCCTTTGCCGTGGGTGTCAGGTGGCTTCCCTGTGTACCTGTGGAAAGGCTCACACCACCATCCTGGCTGTGGCTTGGGGCTGCAGCTTTTGGTGTGGGGTGCCAGTGCTCCCCGCAGTGCATCCCACCATCAACCAGGCTCCTGCTCTGAATACTAAATCCTGAGGCAGAGAGAAGGAGCCCGAACGCTGATTAATTTGAGCCTGCGCTGCTCTTATCCTGGTTTCAAAGTAATTGTCTCTCTTGTCCACAATTTTCCCTCCTTACATTTCACTGCATATTTATTAGGTTTTTGTGAGGCTATCTGCAGCCACATTAAACCAATTTACTTCTTGAAATGTCTGACCTTTGATCTGCCAGCCACTGCCTTTCGGAGCCAGAAAAAGAGCCTTTAATAACGTGTCACATGAAAGGCTGGCTGCAGAACCTGTCACTTGCACACCCCAACTCCAGTTAATAAACTATCAGATGAATCAATAATTGCCTCATCATTGTTACCTGTTTTTTCGTGCTAAACAAGAAGAGTGTTTTTCCCCGCTTTTCCCGGTTGCTTTGTCACCTCCCACTACAGAAAACTCATAAGGCAAATACATGTAAACAGCTATAAGTAATATTTCTCAAACAACATCTTCAGTCTTTGTAGCCAGTTGTGATCCTAGCAGATATGGGGGTTTTTCTTGCAGAGGCATTAGACTGTGTGCATCTAATTTTAGGAACCCCTGCAGCATCCCTGTGTGCTCATCTGTGTGCTCTGTCTCCTGAGCCCCTGCAGCTGCCCTCTGCAGCAGGCACAGGAGAGCAGAGGGGGTTTAGTGGGTAGCGGAGTGCTTTTCTGGGGATATTTAATCTGTTTTCCAGGCAACAGCAATGAGGCAGGGGTGTGTCTGGACTTGTCCATCACAGCAAGGTTGGAAACAGCCACCCCAAGGACCGCACTCCTCACCATCACCTCCCAGCACCCTGTGCACCTGGTGTCCTTCTGCATCAGGGCTGGATGCTTCTGTATCCCTGATGGGGCACAGGCATCCTGCTCCAGGGGTGATGTCCTACCTCCTATCCCATGGAAAGGACAGACTGGGGAGAGGATCCCTTACAGTGGGCTGCTGGCACTACTGGCACAGCCAGCTGTCCATGTCCTGAGTCAGGGCAGCTCACATCACAGTCATGGCTGCATCCAGCCACACCATGTACCTTTTATTTTATGTTCATATCATGTGTTTGAAGAGAGAAATACTCTCTCTTACTGCTGTGAAGCCATAGAGCTCTTGGGGGTTTGCTGAGAAAAACAAGAGGCAGAGGTGGCCAAGCTGCTGTTGAAACAAGGATGTGGGGATGGAGCTGGTGGGATGCAGTGTAGCTACCCTGGGGTCTCTGCAGCCTCTGGGCACAAGGCCTAGGTTCCCAAGGCCAGTTCCAGGATGGATCTGTACTCTTGGGACAACACTCTACTCCTGCCCAGATCCTTGCTGCCCTGGACCCCAAGAAGCCATCTGTGGCATCTCACACTGGGTCTAAGACCTGGTTGTTTTCAGGCTGCTGGGTCTCTGCACCTGGTTTGGACTGCTTTTGGGGATGATGGAGAACATTGCTCAAATCCTCATGGAAGCCAGAGCATCCATGAGGCCCCAGGGGTACAAGATGGCAGGAGGCTCAGGAAGCAGGGTAGAGGTATCCCTAGCAATCCCATCCTTTCCCCTAGTAGGGACACATCCATCCCTGTTCTGCTGGTATCAGCAGTGAAGCTGGGTTTCTTGGGGCTGAAATGGTCCAGGAAAGTTTAAGCACAGCAATTACAGTTTCTGTCACCTGCAAGGTTTTTCGATGCATCACTCTGAAGCAACGTCTTGCCCTGGAGCTCCATTTCACTCCCAGTGACATCTCTCCAGGCCAGGAGCAGGCAGCTGTCCGGAAGGTGCAGATCCATCCTGGAGGTGGCCTTGGCAACACACTTCAACATTTATGTATTATTTATTTTCCCTGACTCTTTTAATCTCTTATGTAGTTGCTTTTAACAGCACCAGCCTTTCACAAAGCGCTGGAGAAGGGCTGAAAAATACAGGAGGCAACCCAGGTCTCCTCTCTCTCCTTTAATCTTTCCAGGATGACTCCTCGCTTGCCATATGGGGAAGGGACGTGCTCCTGACGTCCTCAGTCTGCAAAACACAGCAGAGCTGAGCAGAAGCAAAGTCTCGAGTTTCAGGGGCAGGAAAAACCATCTGCATCACTCTCTGACACATCTGTGCTGATTTGGCTCTGCGAGGGCTTGGTTTCAAGCCTGTAGGATTCATCTTCAGAAAGGCTGGGGTTAATTGCTGAAATGGGAAACGCTAAAAGCTGGGTGAAGAAGAGGTGGAAAGAAACAGGGAAGCATGGAAATACCCTGGGCTGATAATTCTTTCTTGTCCATCTTGCGTGTATTAACACTGATGGTTAAGACTGTTACCGTAGGAGACGGTCTGCTGGGCTTTGCCTACCATGGATGGGGAGGTGAACATCACTGTGCAATCACAGAATCATTTAGGTTGGAAAAGCCCCCCCAGACCATCAAGTCCAACAGTTCCCCCAGCACTACCAAAACCACCACTAACCCATGTCCCCAAGTGCCACATCCACACAGCTTTTAAATCCCTCCAGGGGTGGGGACTCCACCACTGCCCTGGGCAGCTGTGCCAGGGCTGGACGACCCTTTCAGTGAAGAAATTTTCCCTAATACCCAATCTAAGTCTCTCCTTGTGCAACTCAAGGCCATTTCCTCTCATCCTGTCCCTTGTTCCCTGGGAGCAGAGCCCAACCCTCACCAGCTCCCCCCTCCTGTCAGGGAGTTGCAGAGCCAGAAGGTCCCCCCTGAGCCTCCTTTTCTCCAGGCTGAGCCTCCCCTGCTCCCTCAGCTGCCCCTGCTGCTCCAGACCTTTCACAAGTTTCAAAGCAAATCCCAAATTTGAGATGAGATTCAAATAGTCCTGAAGACCTTCCTAAAACCGCAAGTAATGTACCAAACCAGATCCTATTGTCTCTATTGTCGACTGCATTTCGGATAGAGGCACTTAATCTACTTTTTAATCTACTTTCCAGCTTTAATACTGACTCACAGCTCGTTACCTGCTTTCCAAAACACATAAAAAGTCATGATCAGGGGCACATTTTATCCAGAACTGTTTCCAAATTGAGCTTCAGAGAGGAAGTTAGCCTTGAATAAGACAGGGGTGGGGAGAGGGACCTATATTAGTCCTGGCCATAGAAAGCCACATTACCATATTGACATGTGAGTCCTGTCCTGGGAGCCCCTGCAGAGACTAACACCTTGTCCTTGGGTTTCTCAGAAATCAGCATTTTGCTCTCACACATTCCAGGGAAGAGGGCTCTGGCACTGTGGGTTGATTATCCTTAAAATTATGCTCTCACTTTTACCTTAATCTTTTGCATTCGACATCCTGTGGCACCCAGGCAGGGACATCCCAGCTGAGAGGCTACACATTATTTTCCAGCCCTGAATCCAGCAATGCTCAGCTTCTGGCCCTCCACCATACCCCATCTGGGTTGGCAGGGGGAAATTCAAGCCTTTTTGACCTTCAGTTTTCCTCCCTGGGAGACGAAATTAATACTCCCTGCCATACCTTGAAGGGATGCTGCTGGGATTAATTAGTTAATAGGCCAAATCTTGCCCGCCTGCCTCTGTGAAGGCAATTGTCTTGTGACTGAGTCTAACATTCGCCTTTCCAATGACCACAGGGGACTTTGGCTGGGATTTTGACACAACCTGGGCGGGAGCATCCTGTGGGTCCGTCCCTTGGGTGGCGAAGGACTGAGGCTGATGCCGCACATGCCTCCCCTGCAGCCCTGCACCGCATAATTCCAGGCTCGTGGTGCTGCCTCTGCAAAGGTAGATTTGGTTTCTATTAATAAGGGGATAATAGCACGGGAAACCTGGCTGCAGGATGGCCTGTACCCAATTACTGCGGTCGCTGGGCTACAGGAGCCGCTTCCCTGCAATTATCCCACCGCGCGCCAGCACAGCACAGCCCTGTGTGCTTTATTCTTAGTAACAGAGCCCCGGGCAAGGTCAGGGGAGGGGTCTCCCTGCAGCCAAAAGTCCCTGGCTTGGGGATGCAGGAGCTGAGATGGGGGTGGCAGAGCCGCCTCAGTGTCACCCACCAGTGATGGGGTTGTTGGGGGCAGCGCAGGAGCGATGTCCCCCCTGCCCTGGCAGATGCAGCCATGGGGCTGGCAGCAAACCAGTGCCCTGTTTTGTCCTTGTCCCAGGTGAAGTGGTGCAGGGGGAGCCCTGGTGACCCCCATGGGGAACGCTGGCCACTGTGGAGTCCATAGCAATCAGCCTCGTTTTTGGGGGAGGCTCAAAATTTCCAATCCGGTGAAAAAGTTTAGTGGTGGCCTTGGCAGTGCTGGGTTAAAAGTTAGACTTGATCCTGGGGGGCTTTCCCACCCTAAACAATTCTGTGATTCTATGATTTAAGACTGGATGTGATGCTTGGTCTCTCTCTGAGTGTAAAATGTGCTGTATGGAAGCTCTGGTGGTTTGTACCCAGTGGGAATTGGCCTGTCCACCTTAGCAAGCCCACATGGGAATCACTGAGGTGGGGATGGGCTGGGGATTGAGATATGGGGAATGCACGGTGAGTTTCTTTTCCAACACATTCCCTATGCATCTGTAGGAAGCCACTTTCCTTCTTTGCCCCCCATGTGGGTATCCATAAACATGGATAATAGCCTGACAAGAGGGACGCATCAAGAAGAAATACATTCCAACCAGGGAGATGCTCAAAGATGAGCTACCCAAGTCACTCTAAAAACACAGAAGACCCTTCCTAAATTTGTGTTGGTTGCAGGAAAGCGGTGGATGGAAAATATATGTCAAGGATAAGTGTTGCTTAAAGGGCAGGAGTAAAGCCTTTCCATGAGAAAAGTCCGGCTTGAGTCTGTGCGGCTTCATATTAAGTTTTCAGTTTCCTAGAGGCAGCAGACAATGCTTCACTCAATTCTCTCCCCACTGTCATTAAAACTCGAGTGTGTTGTCTGGATATAGTATTTTGCCCTACCTTAAGAGCTCTAATCTTTTTAGGACCATTTCTCGCCGCTATCTGCAGACACTCGAAAGCCTTCTCAACCGCGGAGTGAAATACAATCCCTGTCTTGGGGAGCTTTCCCTCCCCTTTGTCTTCTGCACAGACAGAGGGAAAATTACCACTTAACAAATCTGCCAGGTCTGAAATTTTCTCCCCCCCTCCATCGCCCCTTTTGCAGCCATCATTTGTTCGGGGGCTGCTTTCTCCCAGTGCCATCTGCCTGTTGCGGGGAGATGGCGAGGAGCCTTTTATTGTTCGCTGAACAATTCCCTGCAATTTGCTGCTTGCTATTTCTTTCGGGCTCCTTTAATCCTTTTCTCACTTGCTGCTGCTTATTTTTAGCTTGCGCGCCGACCGTGTTTGTTCCCCAAAACTGTTTATGTTTTGAAAAGCCTCACTTTGTTGCTGGTGGTGCTTTTTCTGAGTGTCCCTTGTCGCCTGCAAAACCCTCCCTGCCTTGTCCTTTCCCCAGTGCCCTGCCAAGATGGGTGGAGAATGCAACAGGGTGTCATTCCCAATTTCTCTGACTATCCCTGTTCTTCCCTTGGGAGCTCTCCTCTGTTCCTCCCTGGAATCTCACACTTCCTTCGTTTTGGTTTTTTTTCAGTGAAAATCCCAGCTGAGCTGTGGGACTGCTGAGTGGTGCTACCAGCCCAAATCCTGCCATCACAGCTCCTTTTGGATGATTTACACTGTCCTGGTGCAAACCAACATCCTCTGGCTTTGCCAGAGGCCAGAACAGTGCCTGCCAGTGCTGGGCTGAGCCAGTTGGCTGCTGGGCTGCAACCATGAGGTGTGGCACAAGGTTCAGCATGTGGCAACCACCTGGCATATGGGATTCACAGAATGGTTTGGGTTGGAAGAACCTTAAAGATCATCTCATTCCAACCTCCCCTGCCATGGGCAGGGACACCTTCCACTATCCCAAGTTGCTCCAAGCCCCATCCAACCTGGCCTTGAACACTTCCAGGGATGGGGCAGCCACAGCTTCTCTGGGCAACCTGTGCCAGGGCCTCACCCCTGTCATTGTGAAAAACTTCTTCCTTATATTAAACCTAAATCTCTCCTCTTTTAGTTTAAGACCTTTGCCCCTTGTCCTATTGCAACAGCTCTTCTAAAAGGTTTGTCCCCATTAAAGCCCACGTGGTGGCCCTGACCTGGAGCCCCTCTGAGCTCTAGGCTTCCTCTAGCCTTGGGATAAAGCTGAGCCTTAGGTGACAGCTGGTTCAGGCTGATGGTCTAGATAAAGGGCTGAGCTGGGATTTGGAAAAGCTAACACCAAATTTTGGCTCTGCCAAGGGCTTCATGCATTGCCTTTGCAAATCACCAGATCTCTCTGTTCCTTATCTGTACAAAAGAAGTAATCTCTTTTTTTTTCCCCTCACACTGTTTATTCGGAGCACAAGCATTTAGGAATGGACTGCTTCTTCTTTGTTCTCACTTATAGAGTGCCTGCAAGGGAATGAGCATCCCAATTGTAGATATAAGACACTGGTGCATTATAAATGGTCACTACAATTAATAGTAATAGTAATAATAGTAGTCATTGTAGTAATAGTAATACAAAACAATAAAATAAATAAATAAATACAATAAAATACAATAGTAATACAATACAATAAAATACATAATACAATACAGTAATAATAAAAACTTGCCCAGTAGAAGTTTAGTCTGAAGATGCTCCGAGCTAACATCAGTAAACAATAATATTGGATATTTTTATTTTCTTGCTTGCACATGCACTGGTAGGACTGAGCTTCCCTCCTGTTACTGAGTTCTACAGCTGGAGAATTAAAATCCATCCCTTCTGCTGTCCACAATCAGGATTCAGAAATTCAAGCAGGACTTCCTTATCCATGCAAACAACTCCTGATTTTCCCCAGTTGGCTGCCCCGAAGGGAAGTAGCCACGTCCAGCGTGAGCCTCCTGTTCTTGAGCTGTCCAAACTGTCTCCACTGTTCCAGCCAGGGATATATATTTCATTTATCCCTGGTGGGATATCCTGTTCTCCTCCCTCATTAATACTGCAACAAACATTCCTCCCTGGTATCCCCACTTGTCCCTTTGGGAGGGCTTTGAGCCTCCCTTTTTTAGACAGGTATATGATAACTCTATAAGCTCTATCCTTCCTGGAAGCATCAGCTCTGCTTTTTTCCTGAGATTGACTAGAAAGTATTATTATGATAATCATCATCTCTACTTTTTCTTTTTCTTCCCCCTCCCCTCCCCCCCC
>NW_021940553.1:1134791-1153153 GCF_001715985.3 Manacus vitellinus
GCTGCTGCTATCTCAAACCAACAAAACTGCATTACTTCTGCTCCTATCTCCTAATAACAAGCTGATTTTCTCTGTTGTCTTTCAACATCTGATGGGTTCTTGCTCCCATTTCCCTTTAGTAAGTGCTATTTTGTTTCCATTATTACTCAATAGTAAAATCTTTTCCCGGCGACTGTACCAGAAGTAGATTTACAGCTTTGAAAATAAGCTTGGGCGTGATGAGATCTCGTTTTATTATTTATAAAGTGCCTTGCATGACTTCGTCGTTATCGAAACGTAATTATGCATTTAAATACTTCCATCATCTCTGTTGGTTGGTTTGTTTGTTGTCGGTTTGGGTTTGGGGTTTTTTGGGTTTTTTTTTTTTGTTTCTTTGTTCGTTTGGGTTTTTTTATGAGAGGGAAATGATGAAAACTCCGAAATTAATGATGAAAACTCCAAAATTAATGATGAAAACTCCAAAATTCATGATGAAAACTCCAAAATTCATGATGAAAACTCCAAAATTCATGATGAAAACTCCAAAATTCATGATGAAAACTCCAAAATTCATGCTTAATATAGCTTGAAGTGCCATGGCCATTGACTTTGCTCTGGCTTCTTCCAGACGAAGGGCAGAAAGTATTCACCGCGCGCAGCGATCCGGGTCTGCCCAGGGTGATGTTCAAGTTGAGACACATCTTTGGTTTGTGGCTCTGGTTGCTTTTTTTTTGGTGTTTTGTTTTTTTTTTTTAATGCACATGGAAAATGTCGACGTTTCCTGGTTTGAGATACGGTATTTACTGATTCTTAGGCGGCGCTGGATGTTAATTGTCGTCGGAGGTTCTGGGTGTGGGCGAATCATTGTATAATGCCCACACCCTTCGGGTGGCTTAGGGTGCGGCATTGTCTTTGCCTCACTGTGCAGTTCTAAGATGTATTATTACCCAAAAGCAACACGCCCTTCCGTGCTTCGTTGTTTTTATTAGGGATCGCTCCGAGCCGGCGTTCCGAGCACCTGGCAGAGCCGCCGCTGGATGTGGGGCTCGTAACCCAGGCTTGCCCGGGCTTCCCGCCGGGATTCCCTGCGGAGGAGCTCTCACTGCTGATGCTTTGTGGTGGGAGCGGGTCAGTTGGGGCAGCTCGATGGGCACAACTGGAGGCCAACAGGGGCTTAGGCTGGTTTTACCTAGGCTGAGCTCCTAGGCGGAGCTGGCCTGGGTGGGGTGGAGCTTTCTGTGATGAGTAGCAGTAGGAGATGCAGAGGTGGGAAAGATGAGTATTTCTACTGGGATCAGACAGGGCAGGAGAGAATTACCCCACCAGTGAGGACTTATAACCTGAGCCCTATTTTAGGGCTTTGACTGGAGTTGTCCCATGAAAGGGCTTTTGAATTTGTGAGCTGCTCTTCTTCAGTTTTCCAACCTCCTGGGAACTACTCAACTGCTTCTCCCACCTGGTGCAGGTTATACTGGACAGTAAAACCAATTCTTTCTCCAAATAGAGCCTTTTCTTGCGAACAGTGCAGGAAAGAGATGTCCCATTGAAGACCCCACTTCATATGTCCCATATGTCACTTGGTGTCTGCACATCTTCTCAACCCTGCCATGGCCACCATGGGTGACTCTTCCACCATCTCCACCTGGCCAGCCCTCAGGAGCATCCGTGGTGTCAGTGATGACATGGTGACCCATTTGCTCACTTCCAGGACTCTGCCTTCTTCTCCAACCACCCAGTTTTCCTTCAGTGAAGGGTTTTTAATTCAGTGAATTACTTTTTCTTGCCTGAAGTAGTGGACTGTGTTTAAATGAAACACATTCAAGGCAAACTCGCAGAGAAGTCTCACCTTTCTCCGTGCCACATGATTGAATAGGGGGGCAAAGATGCAACCCCCTTATTAGAGTAATATAATTTTCCATCTCAAATAGGAACCAGGGATGTTTTAATGATTGGGCTCATTAGATGGACTTTCCACTTAAAGTGTCTGTCTGGCAATTAAGTCTGGGAAAAGCATGACTGATGACCACACCTTCTGTGACTTAATGGGGAGTCTGAAGGCTGATCTTATTATCACACTGATACAGTCTGTGATAAAAAAGAATTTAAGATACTCTCCAGAGATTTATTTGCCCATTAGGAAACTGCCAGGAGAAGGTTAAGGGAACTCATAAGGTCAAAGCTGAACAGAGAAAAGTACTAAACACTTGGGATCCAGGTGGGCAGAAACAGGAGGACATGATTTCCACTCTTGGCTCCGCTACTGACCTGTTACAAGGCCTTCACCAAGGCACTAACTTCTTGTTTTTTTTCTGATGTGGCTGGTGATCACCGTGTTGGGAACTGTGGTAGTCCTGTAGATGCTTCATGTGACAGCACCATGGCCTTGCCTCAGTGGCTCAATTCCCTGCTGCCATCCGCTGCTGGAGGAGCACATGGAAAAAACTGTGTGGGGCGGAAGGAAGCACATGCAGTCAGCAGGAAAGTGATGGTGATAAGGGCAGCGAGATGGAAGAGGCTACGGCAGAGTTTCTGTTCTCCTCCAAGAGGATCCTCATGGGTCCTCGGTGATTCCCTCACCTATTCTTGCCCGCTTTAAAACATGACCTGCTGTAATATTTTACTTAAGCCTGGTGTTTAATGGACTGGAACTTATTGTAGAGTTCACTGTGCCGGCTTCAAACCTCCTGTTGGGTACCATTTTACTGCCATTAGCTTGCCATAGCTTGTCAGTGATTTTAACTCTGCTGATGGGTTGAATGCCCCAGGATAGAGGAGCCAGCTCTTTTGGCTTTGTACTTCACTTTAGCTTCCTTAAGTACGGTGGGGAGGGATAATTCAGCTAAACATGCTTTAGTACAGAATTTTTGGTGACAAAAGAACTACTGTGCATCTGGGTCAGTTTTGCCAGATTAATGGAGGAATTGTGAAAAAGGGAAGCGTTTCATTTCAGCATCTGCAGAGTGGAAGTCCTGACTTTCAGAGGCAGTGTGATTTTTTTAACTCAACATTTGCTGTGTTTTTGATTAAACAGACACCCAGAATTTGGGAAAACATTTTGTTTCGGGCCGAACAGGTAATTTTTTTAACGTTGTTCAGTTCCAGAAAGGAGAAGTCCTGCTCATTCCCACCCTTCTTCTCCTGAAAAGCCTCCTCTGTTCACTTCGTGTCCTTTGCAAGGGGGTCGTGCAGACTCGAGCCCTGTCTGGTCCATTAGGAAAACAAAGAGTCCCAGACATCTCTCATCGTCCCTCCACTTTATCTTCCCTTTGTGCCAAATAGAGTGTTGGAAGGCAAAAAAAAAAAATCAAAAATCCACTGTATACTACTTAGATTTGTGTGGAAACTAAATAATTGAATATGAAGGCATTTGCTTTATGTCTTTAAGGAATCCTTTTGAAGTTGACTCTTCTGACCTTCGAGGCCCCGCATAATTTTTTCTTCTCCGTTTTCCTCCTCTTTGTTGTTCCTTGCACTCCTGTAATCTTCTCTCCTGCCTGCTTCCTTCACCTCCTCCCACCCTGCTCCGTGATCCCACTTATCTGCACCCCGTGTTTGAAGCGCTCGGTGGCTGGTGCGACCGGCGTCCTCCTCTTCCCCCACCAAGCCTCCCTCCCGCTCCCCTCTGCGAGGAGCCTCTCCTGCCCACCCTGTTTTCTCCAGATGGTGTTTTACCTGGGCTCTCTCGACCCCCCTGAATTGCTCTTTTCATCTCATTCCCATTGGGAAGTGTTAAATTAGGGGACCTGCCTTAATGTTCTGGCTGGCCAAGTGCAATACGTCCACCCACAGCTTTCAGCAGGGGATGGGCTCCCTTCCCTCTCTCCGGACACAAGTAGGTCCCCACCCTCCCGTGCTAATAGTCTTATAACTGTGTGAGCTTCCTGAGCTGAATCCACATTGTGTCCAGCCCCTCTGTTGGCCCCATGGTCTCCCCATGGGTGGTTGTTGGGACTGTGTGTTCCCACACTCTCCAACACGCAGTGGGGTCCCATCACCAGAGTTTGGAGTAATTCAATTGAAGGGGTTTCAGCCAGTGAAAAAAAGATCATTTAACGAGTGTATAAAAATTGCTACAGAGCTTAAATTTTACCAGTGCAGGGAATGGTTTTCTTTGTTTTGACAGGAGTTGTAGCTTTGCTGGGGTGTATAGGAGGACTCAGCTGACTTATCACAGTATGGTTTGGAAGAGACCTTTAAATCTCATCCAGTCCAAACCCCTACCATGGGCAGGGACAGCTTCCACTAGACCAGGTTGCTTATAGTCCTATCCAACCTGGCCTTGGACACTTCCAGGGATCCAGGGGCAGCCACAGCTTCTTTGGGCAACCTGTGCCAGGCCCTCACCACCCTCAGTGTAAAGAATTTCTTCCTCCTTTCTGGTTTCAGTGGGACAAGCAGTCTTCTTTCTAAAGAGCAAATATAGCTCTGAATAAAGGATGTGTACACATGCACACACATATTTAATGGAGATATTTAGGCATGGGAGTGCTGGCATTGGAGAGGAAACCAAACCCTTACCCTGCATTTATCTGGGCAAGGTTTTCCTGCTTATTCACCTGGAGGGAGGAATACGGATTTGCTCCTGGTGGAGGTAAATATTCAGAGTGATTTGACAAGGACTCAAATTCCTCCAGCAGCAAATGTGTGAGCTGAGAAAGGGCAGCAGTGGTTGGTTTCATGAAGAACTGCTCTCCTTGCTCTCCAGGGTAGAGAGTTCATTTTTCCACTGACGCATCCCTGACAAACACCCAATGGGGGCTGGCATGGGCAGCCAAGTGATTGTGTTGTCACAGCAAAGACCAGTGAAAGGACAGCAAGATTTATATCGTGGCTGCTCAGAGGGCTGGAGAAAAATGGCCCAAAGCCAGGAGTCATGCAGGCATGGCTGATACTGTCTTCAGTCTTTTGCCAAGTGTGGGCTGGTTGGTGGCTTATGTGAAATGGGCTGCATAGTCCTGGTCCAAGTCTTGGTGGGCATGATTCCACATCACAGAAACCAGCCACGCAGTTGACACTTTCACTGACAGTCTTAGCACAAAGATGAGTTGCTGAATTGGCCCTGAAGTTGGAAAAAAATTAAAAATCGAAAGAATTTTGCAGGAGGAGAAGCACAACCTTCTACCAGGGGAGCAGATGACCCCAGAAACCCCAGCACGCACAGACACGACTGTAGTGATGGGTTTAATTTACTCAAAAGCAATGAGGGTAAGGCTCTAGGTTGCTCTCTGGAGACATGGCCTCTGCCTCAGGTAGAGGTCCCCTGCATACCTGTGGTTGTATTATTTCATCTCCTCTGTGCCTTGGCTCCATATCTGCACAACCAGAGCATGGATTCAGGGAATGGTTTTGGTGGCAGGGACCTTTGAAAACTCCTGATTCAAGTTCCCGCTCTTGAACAGGCTCATGCCTTTGTGTGGTTGAGTTTTGAGTATCTCCAAGGACACAGATGCCAACATCTCTCTGGCTTCATGGTTCAAGGCTTGACCAGCCTCTTACTGAAAATGTTCTTCTTGCATCTGATCTAAACCTGCTTTGCTGTAACTTCTGTCCATGGCTTCTTGTGTGCTGAGAAGAGTCTGACTCCTTTCTTCTCTATAATTAATCATTAGGCAGTTAGATGAAAAAGTGACATTCCCCCTTCACATCCTCATCTCTGGGCTGAACAAACCTCTCTTCTCACTTCATGTGCTCCAGCTCCCTCATCCCCTCTGTGTGCCTCCACAGTGACAATGTCTGCTTGGAGACCCCAAGTTAGACACAGTGCTCCATCTGTGGTCTCAGGAGTGATGAATAGAGCAGAGAGATCACTCCCCTTGACCTCTGGGCATCACTTTTGTTAATTCTACTGAGTGTGTGTTTGGCCATCTTCACTGCAAGGCCATGCCACTGACTCTTGGCTACCTTCTTGGCCACCAGGACCACCAGACCTTTGCCTACAAGGTGGCAGTTTAGGCAAACACAGGTGGTTCTTGCTTCCTCCTGAGGTGGGAGGGGTGGGAAGTGCCAGGGTCTTGGCAGAGCACAAAGGGTGAGGAGCAGATTGTCCCTGAAAATGCAAGGCCTGGAGGATCAGGTGGGGCAAGAGCTTGGCCAAGTCACATTGCCATCTACATCAAGAACCAATGAAGGCTCAACCTCTTCTTTGAAAGAGTGAAGCCTGCTAACCAGCAAGGGGTGAGGTGGCTGTAGGAGCTGGAAAGTGCTATAGGGACTGAGGGATACACTGAAACACTTCTTTTTTGTCTCAGGCTTGTTCAGAGAGGTGCAGCTTGTGTAGCCACCATGGTTGCTGATTCAGTACCTGCCCTGTGAGTATAACAGGAAGATTTCTGTCTCCACTGCTGCCCATCCATCAAGCCTAGGAGCAAAAGGAAGAATAAAAGGAATAACAAGAAAATAATGAAACATTGCAGCCAGAAAGCTATCCTCTGTGTTTCACAAACCTATAAATTATACCCTTCCCTTCCTCTTTAATCGCCAGGCATATAAAATATGCTTGCAGCAGAATCATATCCTTCCATTAAAGTTTCAGAAGAGAAATACAAGTCCCATCTGCCTGTTTAGCAAAGCAGGGCAGTGCATGACCGTTTCTTTTTTTTTTTTTTTTCTCCTCTCAAAATCTGCTTTATGGCAGGAGTTTTCTCTTTTAGGACTGGCTGTTTATTTTGTTTTCTCATTTCAGTGTGTGTTTTCACAAGCAGCCTCCTCTTTGTTATCTCATAGGTTTTTATCCAATGTCTTCACACTCAAATGCACCTAAAGAGCAGAGATGCGACCTGCCCTTGGTGAAGGTCAAAGGATAAAGAAGGTCATTTAGGACTTGAGCAGGCCTGCTATGCGTGGGTTTCTGCTCTGCAGACAGGACAGACACTGTCTGAAGAGCAGCAGTTTGCAATAAAGAGAAATTACTAAACTGGATTTTGGAGGCACCCATATGCTTCACTGCCACCTATCCCTGCTTACTCCCAAGGATATTCATATTTATTTGTGTTGTTCTGGAGCCAGGATGGGCATAAGATCTTAGGGATGGGTTGTCTGCAGGGCGGAGGAGTGAGCATGGCATTGTCCCTTTTCATACATCAACTGTCCCCGCAATCCACCAGTGGAAAGGGCAGGGAGAGGAGGCTCCTTCTGGGTGCATAGCCCCTCCATGTGCAGGGTGGGATGGCAGGGGGTTTGTGTACATCCAGGGGGATCTGTAGGTGTCTGGTTGTGCACGTGAACAGGGCAGGCTTTGGAAAGGTGTGATTGATGAGAGGGCACCACAGCTCCACTTCTAATTCAAGCCACTGAGTCTTCATAGGATCGTGGAATGGTTCAGGCTGGAAGGGGGCTTTAAATCGCGTCCAGTCCCCCACCACAGGCAGGGACACCTTCCACTGTCCCAGACTGCTCCAAGCCCCCTCTAACCTGGCCTTGGACACTTGGACACTTTCAGGGATGAGGCAGCCACAGCTTGTCTGGGCAACCTGGGCCAGGGCCTCACAACCTTCAGCATAAGCAATTTCTTCATTCTGTCTAAGTGGAATGCCCTGTCAATGGGAAGCAACTCTTGTCCTGTCACTCCATACCCTTATCCAAAGTCCCTCTCTGACTTTCTTGGAGCCCCTTTAGGAAGGGGCTCTAAGGTCTCCCTGGAGCCTTCTCTTCTCTTTTGAACACCCCCAGCTCTCCCAGCCTGTCTCCAGAGCAGAGGGGCTCCAGCCCTCTGATAATTTTCGTGGTATTCTCAATACCTGTTCTGTGGCTTACCACGGGTTACATGAGACACTTGCAAACTGGCTTGAATGATTATTTATAGCACTGTGCCCTTAGAAATCTCTCCTATCCAGCAGAAGGACATGTCCCTCTTTTTTTACCATAAAGCCTCATTTTTATTCAGTGGCATTCAGAGCTGAGCGAATCCAGAGGACTGGGGCGATGCGTCTGATTTTTCCATGCCTGGAGATTTACACCCGCACTCCTGCTGCCATTAAAGATGCCCTGCTCCAAGTATAAATCAGACCACGCTCTATTAGATGCTTTATATGTTTCCAAGAAGTCATGTGCCATGGTAGGAAGGATCTACTGCAAATTTTGCACTGGTTTTTGGGGGCTGGGTGCTTCTGGTGGAATAAATCCGCAGGGGGATTTATATTCCCTTTCCCTCATGGGTTCACCATAGAAGAGCCTTTTCTTTTTTTTTTTTTTTTTCTTACCACCTTGGGCAAGAAGCTGTTTGGTTTGATATAGGTTCAAACTTTATTTTTAAGCAAAATATGAGAAACACAGGAGGGGAAACCACACTCTGTTCCTTAAAATAAGTGGAAGAAAAGACAGGGCTAGAAAAATATTCTCTGCTGCACGCAGTTGATGAGCATGTACTTTGGCATAGGCAGCATCAAGGAGCTCTGAATGTCATTGGAATGTACCTTTTTGTCTAAAGGTGTTTTTTATAAGGGTCTGATTGAGCTCTTGGGCTTATGAAGTCCTACAGCCCATCTCTATGTCTACAATGACAACAGCTCACATTGAGCTCTGATTCTGCAATACCATTTGGAAGGGGGAGTGGAAACCAAACCCAGCTTGAACCAAACCTCAGCCTTTCTGTACTTACAGGGAACTTACAAAAAAGATGGAAGACAACTTTTTACGCAGGCAGATAGTGATAGGATGAGGGGAAATGGCTTAAAATTGACAGAGGGCAGGGTTAGATTGGACATTGGGAAGAAATTCTTGGCTGGGAGGGTGGTGAGGGCCTGTCCCAGGTTGCCCAGAGAAGCTGTGGCTGCCCCTGGATCCCTGGAAGTGTCCAAGGCCAGGTTGGACAGGGCTCAGAGCAACCTGGGATAGGGGAAGGTGTCCCTGCCCATGGCAGGGGGGTGGAACAAGTGAGCTTTATGGTTCCTCCAACCCAAACCATTCCAGGATTCTCGTGACCTACCTGAGCAAACCTGTCTCTAAGGCCATAACTCAGGGAAAAAGGGAAAGGTTTGGGTATTTTGGCCATCTGTCTCCCCTCCTGTTATTCCTAGCCAGGTGATGCAGGTGTCCCTCCTGGCTTTTTTATTTATTTATTTATTTATTTAATTCTTCATGCTTTGCATCCCCTGATTCAGTGCTCAACCTTCAGCAGCCGTGGAGGAAGACTCCAAATCCCTGTTTTCACCACCAACAAAAGCTGGAGCCATTCATCAACCACCTGGGCAGGGGGAGCAGCCCTGCTCGTGGCCACATCTGCGCTCTGCTCGCACACACGCCCACAGCACCATTACCTTATAATTAAATCTCTTTTTCCCCGACTGGAAGGATTCTGCTATAAACAAGGGTTTTCTCTAACCATAATTGCACTCGGTGGAGGGCAAAGCTCTGCAATAACTCGGGGCTTTGTTCTGTGTGCAGGGAGCGAGTCCCTCTGCCTCTCCTCAGGTATGCCAACAATGCGAGCGGAACTCCCCGCGACCTGACATGAATCTCAGGGCAGGGTTTGCAAACAGAGGCAGTGGTCAGAGCGGGGCTTAAGTGCATTTATAAATATTTTGAAGTACCGGCTTGGAAGAGGAAAGTCCCCGGCATGCTGCGGTGCTGGTGTTTCATCCAGAGCTGGTGTGCGGCTTTGAAGTGCGTTGTTGGCAAGCTGCTGGGGTCCTGCCCATGCCTAGGAAGGGCTGAATGAAGAAAAAAAAAAAAAAAAATATATATATATATGTATAAACCCCTATGAAATGCAAGAGATTTCATTTACACCCCTTTTTGCCGTGTGTCTCCACGGACAAACGGGGAAGAGAAATTAATACGCTTCGAAGGGGTATTTTGTTCATGTTTTGAGCGTATGAAACAGCATAATGTGGATTAGAAAGGCCCAGAGGAGGGAGGCGAGGTGGGTGGATGGAGAGGTAGATGTTTCCAGGTGTCTGCTTTTGTTGTAGCTCCTTAATTGGTGAATTTTCCTCTCCTTGAGAGAGAAATAGCTGTAACGCATTGAACGAAAGGCTGGCACGTTTGTGCTGTGGAAGGAAATGCAAAATGCAGACAGGGAAATGGTGGGGAAAGTGGGGTGAAATGCTGATGTTTTCCCACCCAAGACAAAAAGTAGGTCCTAGGACAGTGTGAGTGATTCTGTGTCTGCTGTTGCTCTTCAGGTCATTGCCCAAACACACACACACGCACAGAGCATATCCCCCAGTCCTTCACTCAGGAGGTGGATCAAGCCCATTCCCTGGGAAGAGTATGGGGAGGCAGCCATGTGTTCTCCATGCATGTGCAGTGCCCTTTCCCAACCCACAAATCCTTGGGGTTGCTGTTGTGTTAGATGTCTGCACTTCTTTTTTTTTTTTTTTTTGGTATAAGAGCAAAAACACCTGTAGGTGTTTTTGGATATCAGTGGATGTCATTGAGCAGTTTGGGTTGGAGGGACCTTAAAGATGATCTGATTCCAAGCCTCCTGCCGTGGGCAAGGACACCTTCCACTAGACCAGACTGCTCCAAGCCCCGTCCAACCTGGCCTTGGACACTTCTAGGGATCCAGGGGCAGCCACAGCTTCTCTGGGCAACCTGTGCCAGGCCCTCACCATCCTCCCAGACAAGAACTTCTTCCTAATATTCAAATTTACCCTGCCCTCTATCAATGTGAAGCCATTCTCCCCTGTCCTGTCACTCCAGACTCTTGTCCCAAGTCCCTTTCCAGCTGTCCTGGAGCTCCTTTAGGCACTGGAAGGGGCTCTAAGGTCTCCCTGGAACCTTCTCTTCTCCAGGCTGAACAACCCTCTCTCTCTCAGCCTGGCTCCATTTGCCTCACTTCACTGCCAGGTTGGTCTGTAACATCCTGTAGGTTTGTCAGGAAGTTGTAGCACTTTAACTAGACTGGTCTAGTTATACTTGTACCACTTTCCCCTAAGCAGATGAAATCAGAGCTGTACAGATGTTGCCTTATGCATCCAGCTCTGCCAGTGGGAGATGATGCCTCTCCCCTGGAGGTTGCTGCCTCTGTGACTGTGCTGCTGGAACCATACTGCAGGAGCACCAGCCGAGTTCCCTTCACCCAGCTGCCCACTGCAGTTGGAAGAAATCTGATTGCTGCTTTTTCCCAGTGGAAACTGGGGATTTTCGTGACAACCTCAAAGGCTGGCTGAGCTGTGTGGAGCAGTTGCCTCTGGCCTGGAAGTGGATGAGAAGCTGGGGTTCCTTTGACTCTAGCACATCTTGGATCGGGAAAGAGCATCTGTCCTCAGACTTGAAGTGCTGTTTAGGGGCATATATGTGAAAGGGAATCAGCCACCTTGACATAAGATGCTTTTGCAGTGGTGTAGCTGTCTCTGTTCTAGCTCTTGGGCCCACACAGGTCTTCCTGTAAGTTACAAACCAGCTGTGCTTCCCCATCCCATCCCTAGAAATGTTCAAGGCCAGGTTGGATGGGGCTTGGAGCAACCTGATTTAGTGGAAGGTGTCCCTGCTCGTGGTAGGGGCGGAACTGGATGAGCTTTTAGGTCCCTTCCAACCCAGAGCATTCTGGGATTCTGTGATTGTCGTGGTAGTTCCAGCACAGAAGCTCAGTGGAATTCAGAACACTCTGCAATTCTGTCCTGCAGACCAGTGCAACATCCTCATCCTCTTCGCACTGGTGCAAGTCCAGAATAGCATCAGTTAAATCCCTGAAGTCAATCCAGAATTACACCAGGATAAATAAAAATACGTTTTGCCCAGCAAAGCCCCAAAAAAGCGTAAAATCCATCTGTTCAGTTCCAGCAAGGCCAAGTTCAGGCTGTAGCCAGTGCCCTGTAATTCAGAGACTCCTTTGGACGTCCCCTTTGAGTTCAGGCATGTGAGCAGTTTCCCTCTTCCCTTAAAAATATTTCCTTGTAAAGCCTTTGTGAACTTGTGCATGCGTTGATGTTATGGTTATCACACATGTAATTTCATCTGACATTGTAATGACAGCATGGGGAGTTCAAAATGTAACAGTAAATATAGTTGTTAGGGGAAAAAAAATTACCAGCATCCTAGCCCATCATCCTGAATGCCTCTTCACGTCATGGGAGGGATGCAGACAGACTCCAAACACCATCAGCATTTCTGGGTTCCAGTTGGAAGCTGTCTGGAGTTCAGGATAGGCCAACACAAACAGGAGAGACTCTCTCTCTCTGCATGGCAGGGCTGCATTTTCTCCTCCTTTTCCCTATTTCTTTTTTTCTTTTTTTTTTTTGGAAGGGACATCCCTCTAAATAGAGGACAAACTGGGGGTTCTCCCTGCTTGCTTGGGCTGTTTCTGTAGCCTAAGGCGTGATGCCCCCCAGATCCTGCACTCATCCTGGGCCGAGAGCTGAGTCCTGACTCGACCCTGGTTATTTTTGAGTGCTGTTGGTTTGCGATGCTGTATGGAAGGGTCATTTGCCAATTCCATTATAAGCCTCATTTACAGCTCAGCTGGTTTAAATCAGATCAGACTGTGAGTTGGCATGTGCATGGAGTCAGCTGGGACGTAGGGCTTGCTTTGCTGGGGGACCTGCTTCCTCAAACCCCCTGGTTGCCTGCAGAAGCATTGGTTGAAAAGTTAATCCTATTGATTTTCAATATTATTCTTTTTTTCCACGTGTTTGAGCTGAAACATTTAAGCAGTAGATATTTTTCTTTTTCTTCTTCCAGGGAGAGTTCAATTTTTTTTTTTTTTTCTGTTGGTTCTCCACCAGCTTTGACTATATTTACCAAGCTGGGCATGGGTGGGCCCCACCGGATCGCACGGATTGCTCGGGCGGGTGAGGCTTTGCAGGATCAGGGCTGAGCTGGGGACTCAGCTGCTGTTTAGCTTATGAGCAGGTTGGCAGAGAAACCAGGGACTTCTCACACAGAAGGAGCTGAGGCACAAATGAAATCTGAATCTGACCCCTGATCTTCAGTTAAATTGCTCTGCAACCTTGAGAGCTGGATTAAATCATCCCCGGAAGACAGGGAGTTGCCTCTGGATATTCAGTGCTTGGGCCACACTATAAGGTTATGCTCATATATTACCTGTGGTCTTTAGAGAGCTCATTAGCTGGTTGGTTTACATATAAAAAATCTGGATGAAACTCTCATCCCTCTTCCCTGACCATCCTGTGCTGAAACCTGGCAGTAATTCCACGAGAAAGGCCCAGCTCAAGGGTTGGAGACGTGATGGCATCTCGCTGGGGTTTCATCATGGTCAGGACATATGATTCAGAGAAATGTTGACTTGCAGAAAAAATGGTCATGAAATCACAGAATCATCAAATAGTCTGGGTTGGAAGTGACTTTTGAAGGTTATCTCATTCCAACACCCTGCCGTGGGCAGGGACACCTTTCACCTTCCAGGGCTCAGGGCCCCATCCAGCCTGACCTTAAGTGTTTCCAGGGATGCAGCATCCACCACCTGTATGGGCAACTTGTGGCAGTGTCTCACAACCTTTATCACGAAAAAATTTCTTCCTTCTGTTTAGTCTGATGTAGTTCAAAGCCACTCCCCCTTGCTTCCAGGGATGGAGCATCCGTGAAAGTCCCCCTCAGCGCAGCAAAGGGTGGGGAGACACAATATTCACCCATTCTGCCTAACTCCCCTCTTCTATGGGGCACGGGCTGTAGGTCACTTGGAGGAGACACTCTCAGGTAAAATCTGGGTGGATTTGGTCTCTTCTGTGCAGCAGGGTCTTGAATTTTCATCCTGTGTTGGAGTTGACTGCTGCAGCATGGGCCAAGCCCAGGACTAGCCTTCTGCCCGTGGTACAGATAATGGGGTGGTGGTGCTGGAAGGGCCGTGTCTTTGCAGGCTGGGTTTGCAGGATTAGATGCTCTGCAGAGGCACCATCCATGAACATGTCTATCCAAAAGCCACCTCCTGTCTGTGTTGGAGCTGTTCTGGCCCAGGCGTAGCACGGGGTCTCGTGTGCTTAGAGCTCCAGGACTGAAATGGCAATTACAAATCAATGAGGCTGCAAAGGCTCTCACGAGAGTCAAGCAGGAATATAATATTTTGGGTTATGCCAGAGTTAAATAGACCAATCTGAGGTACCTCTCTCCTAAATACCTGTGGGATTGTGAGCCTAATGAATGGCAACACAGTGTCAGCAGCACAGGGCACGGTGGGAACTGAAAGGTGAGGCTGAGTTTGTGTTATGGGGCTTGGCCCAGAGCAAGCTGTGCTTTGGAGAGGTACTAGCTCCTGAGGTGGCCTTGTGAGAGGTAGGACAAAGCTGGTGTGGGTCTGGAGACGCCTCATGTCTTGGCCAATGCCTGGGGATGGTTGGGCGCTCCTGGATGGATGATACTGGGAGATATAATGGGGACCAGCAAGAAACCCACCCTAACAGGGATGTGTGCCACTGAGGATGCTCTGAGACGCTGTGGGGAAGGCTGGGGAGGGTCTGGAGGAGCAGTCCTGCCCAGGCAGGGGATGGAGCGCAGCTGCTGCCAATGCCACCACCGAGCTGAGCCTCCCACCCCACCACTCCTGGAGCCTGCCTGTACCTGCTCCCAAGCCGATATTAAGCCTGCTCAAACACTGCACCGCCTTCTCCTCACATTGTTTTCTGTACCCCACACCCAGCACCAAAATAGCGATAACCCCCCCTTCCCCACCCTCCCGCGGTGACTCAGGCTGGCGAGCAGGCACACATCTGCTTCTCATTTAATGTGCGAGCGCTCTGACCCTTTTATTTCTATTCCCAAAGTCCTCCCGCCGGTGGCTTTCTCTCTGGGGGCGAGGGGAGAGGAGAGGAGAGGGGGGGGAGGCTGGATCCCCGTCCTTCGCTCTGTGCTTTTCTGGAGCCCTCCAAAAAAAAAAAAAAAAAAAAAAAAAAAGTGTTTTATTTTGGAGCGGTGTTTTCGCGCAGGCTGGTGACAGCCTCACCCGGATCCGCATCCAAGTCCCTCGCAATCCCGTCCACTCCAGAAGGACGGCAGCCAAACCAGTTTTCCATGGTTAAGCTGGGCACATTTTTCCGCTGTGGTTGGTTGTGTTTTTTTGGTTGGTTTTTGGTGGTTTTTTGTTGGTTTGGTTTTTTGTTGGTTTTTTTTTTTTTGCGTCAGGAAGCGAACCCACCCAGTGTGTGCGCGCCGTTCAATAGGAGCCTTTTTTTAATTTCTTTTCCTTTTTCTGGCTCTGAAGAAGAACAGGACGGGAGTGAGGGAAGGGGCTGGCCTGTTCTCCCAGGGGAGCTCAGAATGGAAGGAAATGGCTTTTTTGGATATTTTTAGGGCCGTGCTGGAAGGAGGTACCCACCACTGATGTGCTCATTGGGTTGCAATGTCGTGTGTCCATAGGGATATATCATTCATATATATATATATAGTTATCCTATATCACTCCTTACAGCAGGATCTGGGCATCTTGCACAAGGGAAAGGTGGTGGAGGAGAGCAGCTGCAAACACATGGGCAGAAAAGCCACCAGTGATGTCACATACCTCATGGCCCCTCATCCATCTCATGTCAGAGCTGCTGGAGGGACCAGCAACCTGATGCTCAGCCAGACCAGCTCTCGTGTGGATGTCTGGGGAAATCTGGGGATTTTCCTCCTGCTCTCTTTTTCTTTTCCCTCCTTTTGGTGGCGTGGGAGGGGGATTGTGTCACTTGAAGTGAGAACGAGTTTGCATGAGAGTGGGGTGGTTGCAGAAGATGACTGGAAACTCATCTGTTTCATTTAACATATTCCCCCCTCCCATGCATGTTTGAGGTATGTGTGTGTGTGTGTGTGTGTGTGTGTGTGTGTGTGCATGTAGATACATATGGAGGGGAGATATGCACCAGCAACATCATCTGGAGCATGGTCAGGAGAGCATCAAGGCTATGCAGAATCATGTAGACAGGGACCTCTGAGGGTTTCAAGGAAAAAAAAATGATATTGAGCATCTCCAGCCTTGCAGCATTTTCTGAAACCTCAGCAGAGAGAAGGGAGATGGTGCCCAGAGCAACCCCTCAAGCTCCAGGCCTCCAAGGAGCTGCTTGAATAGGGGTGGGGGATAAGGCTGAAAGAAAAGACTGTGGTCAGGTGTGGCCATCCTATAAAGTCTCCTGTCTGGTACCTGCCTGCCTGTGGTTAATTAATTTGCCCCTGCTCTGTGCGTAGATGAAGCCCTCAAAACACCATCTGGAGCCAGGCGGTGCCTTTGATGTAGCTCTGCTAATTGTTTACGTTTATTTGACCATTTATCACCAGGATCCCCCTTTGCCAAAACCTGCTCAGCGCGTCAGATGGCACTTGTCATGCAGCATGCTGACTTCATCAAGCTGCCACCCAGAAGTGACCCAGAGCTGCTGGTTTTTGGAGCTTTATATAAACTCTGGAACTGGGAGGTGTGCTGGGTAATTTAAACGAGCCGGAAAGAGGAAACCGAAGTGAAAACGTGGCCCTTCAATTATAGAAGGCATTGAACTCTATTCTGGCCCTGCCAGGGCTCCTGTTGGCATTTATGTGGGGGCCAAGAACTGTTTCCAAGGAAATAGGAGAGCCCTGGGGCGTGGTCCTGGTGATGTGATCATAGAAATCACAGAATGGTTTGGGTTGGAGGGGACCTTAAAGATCATGTAGTTCCAACCCCCTGCCATGAACTCAACCTGTTCATCACCACGTGCCAATTGAGAGCTCAGCCTGAGCAACAAGCCCATAGAGGAACTGAGGACAGAAAATATGGCCTTAACTTAAAATACCCCATGAACTGGGGTTGGATCCTGGTGGTCATGCAGCAGCAGCAAATCCCCAGCACAACCAGTAGCATCCAACTGTTCAGGTCACTGAGGGATGATCTGATTCATAATTTGCGATTTTGCCAGATCGTATCTGTATGTAAACTAAGTTGTTGAGGTACAGAGTGCTTCATGTAGGCTCTGGGAGGCTGGAGTTAACCTGCAGGGATGGATTTGTTGGGAGATGCATGATATTTGCTGTGCTGTATAAGCAGTCTTTAAAAACTCACCGGGATGGATTCACAAAGGGCACAGGAGATACTTAGGCTTCCACACCTTGAGGAGCAAATGAGTGGCACCTGTAATCACTATTTACCTCCTTAAGCAAATAGTCCTTCCCTAGTAATGCTGTAGCAGAGATATCCTGAAGATCTCCAGTATTGATGTGCCCCAGGTCTGCTTGACTGGCTAAACTTCTGCATGGATTTTGGAAACTGGGAAGAGAAGGGGTGAAATATGAAGTTGTTGGGATCGCTGGAAGCAGTGGAGGTGGTTCTAGAACACCTTCTATTTTGGATTCCCTCATGGGACTTAAGTGAAGATGGCTTTTTGGTGGCCTGCTTATAGGAAACTAATAGTTCCAGCCAAAAAAATTCAGTTTTATATAGTATGTGCAAATATACATAGCTCACATGGGCTCAGCTTGCCAGCCAGATGTTGACATGGATGAATCCTTGTATGCCCAAGGATTTTGTTCAGAGATTAGTATGAATATTGAAGAGTCCTGTAGGTAATGGAGAAATACCAGGGTGAAGGTCACCGGTGTGATCTCAATCCCCAAAGCCTAAAAAATTTAATTATGTGATCAAACTATGCTCGACTTCTGGGGCTCTTCCACCTCACACATCCTTGGCTCTGTGGGGCCTGGCCAAAACAGGTTGGGCTGTCCCCTCCGTGGCTCCCTGACCATTCCTCTTCTCCCAGCACCAGTGGGAGGTCTCCATCTGTGCCAGCATTGCTGGGGCTCTGGTTGGCCTTTGCATTGGTGTCCTACAGGTCATCCCCTTAAATTGTACTGACCTGTTCCATTTACAGAGGTGTTCCCTTGCCAGGAGACATGTGGGGTGATGCCACCTCTGCAGCCACTATGGGGCTTTCTCCCTATCCTTGCTGCAAACGAGTGTCTTCCATGGCAAATGTGACCTCCTCTGCATCCTTCCTCCCCAAAGCATCACTTTGGAAACCTCCGCCCTTTTCTCCTTTGTCCACACCTAAGCGAAATCCATGAGTTTTTTGGCGAGATCCTCAATTTTGAGTGGATGATCTGGTTGTGTACCTCTTAAAAGCCAAACACCCCCAACTTTCCCAGCTCAACCCCGCGTTTCCCGAGCGAGGCTGGTCCCAAGGGGAAGGCTGGTCCCGGTTATGGGAGGCTGGGGCGGGTGCCCAGCCCGGCAGTAAAAACCTGGTGCTGTTGCTACGAGGCGGTTCCCCTCCCACAGCACCATCTTTGGGTCTGCAGAGTGGCTCCTGTCCTCTGAAAACCCAATCACTTCCGTGCGAGGGAGGCAGCGGTTGGTGTCGCCACATTTTCCTCATCGTTCCAGGCACCTCGCCGGGAAGTGATTGAAAGGTGAGGAGTGCTCTGCCCCACCTTCCCGCCGGAGGGGAGAAACGCTTGGTACTGGGGTGGGTGGCTTAATAACATGTTCTCCTGGAGACAAGATGTTCAGAGGGCTGGTGCGCTTGAGGAAATACTTGCCTATTTTAGGT
>NW_021940553.1:1153683-1156345 GCF_001715985.3 Manacus vitellinus
CCAGAGTATTCCATAGAAAGTAGCTGTAATATTTTGACAGATTAGGGTGATCTCACATGCACATCTTAATTGCCTCATTATGAAAAGGCACAAATAAAACTGGAGGTGGGGGAGTAACCCACATATATTTATGGGCTGATGGATGTAGCAGGCAGGTCTACACAGACAGGACCACTGGTGGATGCAGAGGGAGAGCAGCCAGCCCACCCTGGCTGCTGCCTCTGTTCCTGCAGCCTGGAGCAGGGATTGGGAAAGAGGAGCAGGTAGCAAAGCAGCAGAGCCAAAGCATCTGTGCCTCAGGTTGCTCAGTGCCCTGGGCAGGGGAGGTGGTGGTAGAAAACAAATCAGGATGGGGAAAGATGATGAGATCTCCTGATGACTCTCCCATCCCTGGAAGTGTTCAAGGCCAGGTTGGATGGGACCCTGAGCAGCCTGGTCTAGTGGAAGGTGTCCCTGCCTATGACAGAGAGTTGGAATGAAATGGGCTTTAAGGCCAACCCAAACCGTTCTGGGATTCATTCTCTGATTCTCTGACTCCCTCTCTTGACACAGGCAGCAGGCTGGGGTGGCCTGGGATGCTCAGCACCCGGAATCCTGGTTTTGCCACCTCTGGGATGCTTTGCTGGGTGGCCTCATGCTTCAGATGTAAAGCTCAAATTCCTCCAGGGGTTTTGTGTCAGCAAGGACTGACTGGGGAGTGGGGGGCAGGATCTGGATGGGATGGGGGAGCAGTGTCCAGGGATGTCCAACCCCAGACTTATCCCTGGGCTTGCACCCCAAAGCCCACTTCATGTACAGAGGGGGTGAAGAGAAGAACTAGAGACACCTTGTCTTGCCTGGAAAAATGACATTTTGACACCAGTAGCAGGCAGAGAACAGCCAGAGCCTCAGGCTCCTTCCCCCGCTGTGCTGAATGCAGAATGAGCCCAGCATGGGGAGGCAGCTTGTTTGCATCCCCAGCTTACCCTGGGGCACCCTCATGTCTTTGGGGTGGCAGTCCCATGGAGACTGACTATAGGCACACCAAAAAGAAAGGTAGTCAGGAACCAGCAGCTTCCTGAGGGGAAAATCATAGCAAAGAGAAGTCCAATCAATGCACATTTCAAGGTGAGTTGCTCCAAAAATCTCTATACAGATATCAAAATATAAAATAAACCCACATAAAATATAAATATGTACAACACTAATGTAAATTTTTAAATATGTGCAATATACAAACAATAAAATATTAATGTGCTGTGATATTAATATGTTAAAATGTTAGAGTATTAAAATACTGAAATATTGAAATGCTGCACGTTATGGCAATTATGTTACATGCCAGCATACAATTAAAGGCCAAAACTGCCACTTCCCAGCTAGGACTCGGGTTGTGAAGCGTTATCCTCATGGATGGAGCAGTTGGGAAGGGGGCATCCCCATCCCAAACCTGGGCTGTCTCCTCCAAGGGCTCAGCTCCCCAGGTCTTTGTCCCTGGGGATGAGGAAGGAGATGGGAAAGGGAAGTGCTGGTGAGGAGCCCTCACAGGTCACAGGTCTCCTGCTCCCAGCATTGAGCAGCACTGAGATCCAGAGGCAGTATCCTGTCCCATCTTCCCCAGGGCTCCTCCGAGCTGCATCCTCCATTTCCACCCATACAAATGAATATAGGCAATATTAGTTTTTTTCATCTATTTTCAATGCACATATCTGTAGAATCTATTGAGTATACTTCTGGGGTTTTTTAATTTACCACGATGCTAAATGAGCATTTCGCCTCTCTCTCTGGTATTTCAATTTTACATTACTGGCTTGCAGGTGCTGTATTATACTGGAGAAGCTTGAAGTAAAAAGATTTTAAAAAAACCTTTTTAAAAAAATAGAAGGGGTTTGTGAGCAGAGGAGTGCCTGGATGAGTTTTGGGTCACCCAGGGAGCGCAGGTTGCAGGTGGTTTATAATATTTCTGTGGTCCCCGGCTTGTATTTGGGTTTTTTCATCCATAAAGAGTACGAAGCTTAGCTCCCCCTGCCCCCTTTTTTTCCTGTTGCAGCCTCAAGTGACTAAATCTGTTGGCAGAATGTGGGGAGAAGCAGTCTGACACCCGAATAGCATCTCCCAGCATAATTTTTTTTTTTTTTTTTTATAAATCGTGCTTTTCCTGGCAAGAAAGTAATGAATGAGTTTTAAGCATGACCATAAATGCAATGTTTCGCGCTGTCATTCGCAGAATACATTTATTTTAGGTGCCCTCCACCCTTTCCACCATCTCCCTCCGGTTTATTTTAACAATGCTGTAATTTTATATTATAAAATGGGATTTTTCTCTTTAACTCCGTGTCGTCTGCTCAGCTTTTGCATGTGTGTGTGTGTGTGTGTGCGTGCACTGGTGACATTTGTCACCATCAGATGCTATTTTTATGCCTGTTATTATTGAGGACCCCACCCTTGGCTTGGGGAGGGGAAGGGGGGAGTGCAGGAGGAGGGAGAGGAGGGAGGGGGAGGAAGGAAAACGTCAGGCTCAGCACACTTCCAGCCTCTGGCCATCAACCTCCCCGGGGGCATGGGAACCATAAGGTCATTTCTCAAGCTCACTGAGCTCCAGAGCTGTCAAACCACCCTGCGAGTTTAAAAAATGCAAATGTATGCAAATGAGCGGGCTGCTTCTCTCTCTCTGCCTCTCCCT